>NC_064874.1:27006902-27109402 GCF_943734745.1 Anopheles darlingi | reverse complement strand
ATAATGTTGCGGTAAGCGTTGTGTGTAATGCTTCTGTAGCGACGATTTCGCATATCCAATTACCGATTTCTGTTGCAGAAACAGCAAAACTCCCTCATTGCCGGCTTACGTGCCACAAATGATCAGAAACTACAACAGCAGCAACAGCAGCAGCAACAGCAACAGCAGCAGCAACAACAGCAGCCGCAACAGCCGCAGCAACCACCGGCTACTATAAGCAATCCGCAGCACCAGCAACAGCAACAGCTGCAACAACCGCCACCACTGGCTCAACAATCCAGCATCCAAACGCAAACCCTCTCATCGCAGGCCTCATCACCACTGTCGCCGGCCACACAATCGCTTCAGCAAACAGCACTTACCAGCCCCAGTCAACTGTCGAAGCAATCGGATGAGCTGGGCAAGGATGATTCCAGTGATCCAGCCTCCGGTATAGCCCCATTAGCGACCGCCTCCACTGGTTTGGTGGGTCCCAGCAGTACACTCCCGCCAACGATCGATCAAACGGTAAAGGATGCGGAAAATAACGCGAAGAATCGTAAGAAAATCCAAACCCAAACCGTGCTGAATCGGTCTGATTCCACGGGGTCGAGCAGTGGGCGCAAGTTTCTCGCGCCCACCCTGTCCGATCCGATGCAGGCGAAGAACGAGAAGGATCGGTATCTGAGCAAGAAGAAGCAGCATCAACAGCAGCAACAACAAATGCAGTCCCGTGGTCCCTCATCGGCATCAATGACCGGTAGTGGTGGTGCCGGTAAGGGTGCACACCTGACCGAGCTCAGTAGCCACAGCTTGCATCTGCACTATCATCATAGCTTCGGACATGGGTACGGTGGTGGTGACCATTCGCCTCATTCGCACCATCATCATCATCATCATCATGGTACCGGTCAGGGACAGAGCCAGCAGCAGCAACAGCAACCGCAGCAGCCGTCCTCGGCTCAACAGCAAGCGGGTAGTGCTGGAAGCAAGTTTGGTTCTCACTCGCACACCAACATGATCTACGAGGTACACGATTGGTGGCAGGAGCAGGTCCTTAGCACCCACAGCGAGGAGGAAGACAATTAAAGGAATGTCTCTTCCCAAGAGGAAGACTTGTAGGACCACCGATTCGTTAAATGTGAGAACCGTAGCGACACCACCATTTTCCGATCGTCGTCCCTCCAGACTGCTATCAGAGACCCGGGTGAAAAGGGGTTCCGTTGTTCTCTGTTTTGTGCAAAGGGGGTTTCAGAAGTCCTTTATAACCGAGAAATAGTTGTTTTTTAAAGAGTAATGAAACATGTTTGGGGGTTATCTAGGTTGGAAGACGCCATATTTATTAGTTGTTATCGTTACCAGGTGTAAGCTGTAGAACCTAGGGTGACCTAAAGAAAGTAAAAACGTATATCGAGGCGGAAGCAAGCATGGCTTGATTCTACAGAAAATGTTACAGAAAAGGAAGTGTTTGTTCGAAATAACGTGCGTAGGGGGGCCTTTGGATGTATGCACTTGAAAGTATAGCATAGACTTGAGTCTAGATGGGATAGCATTGTTTCATTTGCCTTTTTGCTGCCGCCGGTTAACACGTTGATAAGATAAGAGTTAGTTAACCCTGAAGAAGCCGCACAGTCGTCTTCAAACTTTTTTTTCGTAGTGCCCAAGTGTGTCTACGTAGAATGGCCAAATCAATTGTTCGACAAAAAAAACGATATTTTAGACATAGACATCTCCAGCTGTCCAAACTCATTTATTAACGCTCCGAATTGGTGGGTACAGTTTTCATTCCCGTTCCTCCTTATTGCCAACCGCTGCCGCCCTGCTGTTCTCCGAGGGTTCAGAGTTTTTCCTATTGTTCTGTAAACGCAAGACCGCGTTCGGGTGATGCCGTCGCAGATGAATGTTGCGTTGCGTCGATTGCCAAAAGCCTTTATCACATTCCGTGCATTTGTGCAGTTTCTCGCCCGTGTGCATGCCCATATGCCGGTTGAGATTTCCCTTCAATGTGAAAGAACGCCCGCAAAGCTGACAATTGAACGGTTTCAGCTTTGAATGGTGATAACGAATGGTTTTTATAGGCTCTATCGTTGCTATCGATTTGCGGTTCTGATTCTTTTGCGCCTGTTTTTTCAGCTTGTAACGGTGCATTTTCCGTTCGTGAGACAAACTGCGATCCTTCGAGGTGAAGCGTAGCGAGCAGACACGGCAACCATAGGGACGATCGGTTCGATCGTGCATACCAATGTGCTTGCTGGCCTGCTGCACGCTTTGCAGCGTGATGCCATTACACTCGGGGCACGTGTACGGTACCTGGTGGATGTGTAGCGTAAGGTGATTTGTGAATTCCAGCGAAGTACCGAAAATCATGCCACAGAAGTAGCACTTGCGATTCAGCTCCGATTGTTTGACTGATAGCTGCCGTTTTTGGTTGACTCGTTCGTCCGTCGGCAACTTATCATTCACTTCCTCTACTCTCCTGGCGATCCTACACTTAGCATCTGTATCCAAGTACAATTCTTCGATTTCTTGCGTGTTCCGCTCGATGGTCAATAGTACCTCTTCTGTTTCGCCTCTACCGTTCGGCTGTCGGTGCAGATTCTGTCCTCCAGTGGATGTTTCATCACTATGCATCTCTTCATAGCCGGCACTCTCCGTCTCCTCATCGATTCCGATTGCTTCCGTCTCCTCACCGTGCAGCATGTTTTGCAGTTTGTCATTGTTGGTGACGAACAGACGGCTTATCTTTTGTACCGAGTGAATCTTATTCACACATTCCAGGCATACGTTCAACAGTCGATCCTCAACGATCACCTGTAAAGTTTGAATCATTCAGTCGCATATTGCTGTAGCCGTCCCGACCCGGCTGGGATGAAGTCGCACATACCTTTATGGAGAAAAGCTCGTCGATAAGTTCCACCAACGGTCTGCCCTGAAATGTATCGTAGACGGAAAACACTAGCGAGTCTACGGGAGGATCCTTGAGACACATTCGGCAAAACACGGGGTTCATGATGTCTTTTTAATCAGAACCCTTTCGTTGTTTTTCGTTATAAATTTCGTACGCGCGTTTCGTTTGCCCCTTCGGGAATAGCACACACCGTCACATTCGAACCGCGCTTTAGAAATATTAATTCAGTTCGGCACGCACGGAAAATAGACGAAAATCGTGGAAAACCATTTTCCGCCAAAATCCTACCTAATTAATAATCCCGCTCCAGTGCTTCAGTTTGGTCTCGGTTTTCGTCGGAGCCCAATCGAAATAGTAATAATCCTTGAAGCCTACCTACCAGCCTTGCTACCAGTGAGGACTGTCATTGGTGTAGAAAAATAAACATTCTGCCGGTCGGTTGGGAAGCTGGACAAGAGAAGCTGAAAAATGGGAAAAATTGGACTGCAGATCAAAGCAACACTCGAGAACATTGAAGAGCTAAAGACGAACTATCCAAACTACGCGTTCTTCCTGAAAATCAAATGTACCAACTGTGGCGAGCTCTCGGACAAGTGGCACGATCTCACCGAAAGCGATCGGGTAAACGAGGATACGCGCAACCCGAAAGGATTCAACTTTTACATGAAGTGCCGCATGTGTTCCCGGGAGAACAGTATCGACATCATCGAAGGCTCCAATGGTAACGTACTGTCCGGCACAATCCTCTACCTTCTCCGCGGTGGTTAACGTAGGCATTCTTTCTTTGCAGCCAGCTACACGGCGGAAGATGCTGGTAAAAAGAAAACGATCGTAGCCTTCGATTGCCGTGGCGTGGAACCGGTGGAGTTTAGTCCGCGATCCGGGTGGATCGCTAAAGCAACCGAAAATGGACCAACGTTCGACGATATCGATCTGTCCGAAGATGACTGGGTGGAGTATGACCAGAAGAACAACAACTCGGTCGGCGTGTATGAGTTTGAATTCGATTTCATAAAGCTGAAGAAGTAAAGGGAAGATTTCCCACGAATAAGCAACAAAAGGGCTTTCCAAGAACATGCATATATGATGGCCAAGATCACAGACGGCGATTTTCTTGAATTACCTCGAAATGGGAGTATCGAACAACGGACTGGATGACGCTTGTCCACCACGCGATGTTAGAATCCGCGCGCACTACACTCTCTGACAGCTGTCAGCGATCGCGGTTGTGTGAGTGCGTGTGTGTGGAATGTGTGCGTCGCGTTCTTTTCGTCATCTCTCTGTCATCTCAGCAGCAAATCACCCAGCACCAGAAGCTCTCCTCGCGAAACCTTTCCGCTTGCCTTGCGAAAACAAAAATAATCCGTACCCATCGCGGGTTTTCGGGGCCGTTGTTCGCGGGCTCACGGTTCGGTGAAACGCCGTGCGTGTGGTGAGCCACGATCCCTGATCGGCCGCTCCGTTCTCCTGTGTCCGTTTCCTTCGTTCCCCCGCGGAACCAAGCTGAGCGCGTTCGTCGGGTGCCGCTCGCGCGCGCCTTGTGCGGAAGTTACGGTGGGAAATTTACACGGCATCCTTCCGCGATCGTTCGACTCCGACGCCACCGGACCGGGAAACGGAAGTGTGAAGCAGCAGAATCGCCAACGTTCCGGCCCGCTAAGCTTGCCTTTTTTGGATGCCCGTTTCCGTCGCACAGTGAAGCCAGTTGTTTACCTTCTCTCAACACGCCTCCTCACCCCTGCCCGTGCGTCCTGTTCGTCCACATACAACGCCTTTCTCGTCCGCACGGAACTTCGTCATCACCGATAGAAATCGTACTGGTTTTGCCGGATACGGAAATCTGTTCAGCACTTGCTCCCGTGTGGTGCTTAGTGTCCAGGCGAACCACAAGAAATCATCGCCGATAAAGGACTTTCCGGCAGAAAGAGAGAAAGAGAGAGCGATACAGCAGCTTCAGCAACGATTGCGGGGTTGTTACCTTGGTGAACAATATGAAACCGAGGCGGCGGTGATTCCTTCGATTGGTTTACTGAAGGCACGCAAGGAAACCAGTGTTGTGCACACGTACAATCCCATACATACACACATACACCATTGATGGTTGTGATAGTGATGGTTGTGGCACCCTGAGCGGGGAATGCTGTACGATTATCAGCCGCAAGTTTATCAGCAGCAGCAGCAGCAGCAGCATCATCATTGTCGTCATCGTTTCCTGCCAGCCAGCAGCAGCAGGAGCACCATGCCGAAGAAGGATTCGAAATCAGAAGATGGTAGTGGTGGTGGTGGCGGACGAAAAAGTAAAATGAGTGCGGCGGCCGCTGCTAAACTGGAACAGCAGCAGCAGCAGCAACAGCAGCAACAGCAGCAGCAGGTAAGAAGGAGAAAAGATCGACGGGTGCGTGCCGGTGTTACCGATGTTACTACGATGGCCGAAAGGCGATCGAACGATGGAACAGTGCTAATGGTTTGTTGCTTCGGCGGTCTTTTTCCGCCTTCTCATTTTAGGATGACATGAAGGCTGGAGGGCGACCCGGTTCCGTGGGACCCGGTGGTCCGGGCGGTATGAAAGGCGCCAACTCCTCGGATGTCTGCAGTATTAACAGTGGCGGCAGTGGTCCTGGCGGTGGGGGCGGCGGCAGTGGAGGCCCTGGTGGTGGTCTCGGTGTGGGCATCGGTCCGAACAGTGGCGGCGTCATGGATGGTCTGGGCAAGGGCGGTATGGGCCCGGGACCGGGACATCTCGATGGGCATCATCCGGGCGGGCTAGATGGCAAAATGAATGCCGGTGGACTGGCGGGACTGATGGGTGGCCAGAAACCCTCGAACAAACTGGAGTACACGCAGCAGCAGAGCCAGATCTTCGTATTTTCGACGGCACTAGCGAACAAAGGCGCGGAAGCGGTACTGAGCGGACAGTTCAACTCGATCATCGCTTATCACTGTGCGCAAATGCAGAAACGCAACCAGCTCGCCGGTGGACCGTGCGGCGCAGGAGGAGGTGGCTTAGGCCCTGGTGGACCCGGTGGACCGGGTGACGAGATGAACAGTGGCGGTAACAGTGTCGGACCGGGGGCAATGTCTCCTTGGATGGAACATCATCATGGGCAGCATCATCACCACGGATCACCGGATCATCATATGCGCGGTGGTGGTGGTGGCGGTGGTGGCGGTGGCGGCGCTGGTATGATGGGTCCGGATGGAATGAAGAAATCGGCTACCATTCATCATACGGCCAACTCATCCTGCCTGGGAGGCGATGGAGATGGTGGTACCGGAGGACCGCCCGGTGGTGGAATGGCATCCATGTTCGGCGGTGCTGGTGGTGGCCCTGGTGGTCTCGTAGAGCACCATATGCGTATGGCCGGAGGGCCGGGTTCGGGTCCGGATCCGTCGGTGATGGGCAAAAAGTCGGCAACGATCCATCACACAGCGAACCCGTCGGGCGGCCCGGGCGGTGGCTGCATGGATCCCGATGGTTCCGGCTTGCCAATGTACCCGGTTGGTGGCGACGGTGCCGGACACATGAGAATGGGTGGTCCGGATGGAATGTCGAAACCCGGTACGATCCACCACACTCCGAATTCATCTTCTTGCATGGAAAGTGGCGGCGGTGGTGGTGGTGGTGGAGTAGACGGTGACCCGACGATGACGGGAGGCCATCCGGGAGTAAAGATGGAGAACCCATCCCCCGTTGGATCGCACATTTCACCAAGTGGCGGCGCTGGTGGCAGCGGTCCTGGCAGCAGTGGTGGATCCGGTGTCCCCGGTAGCGGTCCTGGTGGAATGGGAGGAATGCCCACAGGCGCCGGTAGTGGTGGTGGTCCGATGGGTGGCGCAGGTGGTAGCCACTCGAGCTCGACGATTATCGATCAGATGAACTCGCTGGTTGCCTCGCTACCACTGATGAAGGGTGGCAACGTGTTGTCACAGTCGCGTGGTCATCCGCAACCGTCGCTCCAGGGCGTGAAGGTACCGGATGAAAATTTGACGCCACAGCAGCGACAACACCGGGAGCAACAGCTGGCCACGCTCCGGCAGATGCAGAAAATGTTTTTTCCTGAGCAGCGCGGCATGATGCCGGATCCGCACGGGATGGGCATGAGGCCGCAGTTCCGTGGCGGTGTCGGCGGTGGGATGGGTATGCCGCCTGATTTCGGTGGTGGACCACCGAACCGGCCCCTCAATCCAGCCTTCATGAACACACCGATGGGCATGGATGGGCCAGGACCAGGTCCCGGACCGGGACCCGGTATGATCAACGAGCAGATCCCTCCGATGCAATACAACAAACCGAATATGATGAACCCGGGCATGTACGGCATGGCTGGTGGTGGTAATGGTGGCAATGGAGGGGGACCAATGGGTGGCCCGATGGGAGGCCCTGGGCCCATGGGTGGCGGTGGACCCATGGGCGGTGGTCCTGGGGGACCGATGGGAGGAGGTCCGATGAATCGTATGTACAAAGCAGATCCCGATCCCATCTTCCCCCCAATGACCGAGATGGGTGGCGGTGGAGGTGGTGGCTACGGTGGTAACGGCGGCGGCGGTGGCAGCGGTGGTCTCATGAACAACCACGGTCCCGGCATGTTCGGCGGAAATCCTGGTATGCAGCGAATGGGAGGCATGCCGCCCGGAGGCGGTGGTCCCATGGGTGTCGGTCCTGGTGGCCATATGATGGGACCGAAGATGGGTTCCGAGCATCCATCGATGCTCGGTGGCCATCCGATCCCTCAATCTCCGCTCATGGATGACGATCTCACCAAGGCTACGATGCAGCAACAGCAACAACAACAACAGCAGCAGCAACAACAAATGATGCTTCCCGCAAATCCTCCTCTTCCGCAGCCCGGTACTCCGACCGGTGGTGGTGGTGGTCTAATCGGTAGCAATGGCGGTGGACCCATGGGCATGAACAATCCCAATGGTGGCGGTGGACCGGCTAGTGGTGGTGCTAATGGAACGGCAAATGGCGCGGGCAAAACGAAAGAACCCTCCGTCTCACCTGAGCAGGTGGGCGGTGGCGGTGGTCAACAGGGACCAGGCTCTAATCAGCAACAGCAGCAAGGACCCGGCAGTCAACAGGGCCCGCTAACCCCACAAACCCCCCAGGGTGGACAGCAGACGCCCGGTCAACCGCTCACGCCACAGACGTCGATGGCCGGTTCGTAGGACCACGTAGGACCTACCAAAATCCCTCCTCCCTCCCCACATCATTCGTCCCTGTTGCTTCCCGTACTTCCTCCAAACTCCACTACCATGCCCTGACATGACAGTTCTCCCACTCCCGGAATCCAATCCCGATCACGCTCATTCCCCCGGAAGGAACAACAAATCTGCCTTATCACTGAACCGAGTACGAGAATACGAAAGCGAGACAAAAGCGAGAGGAAATTGCAGCAGCAGTCATTGTAGCAAACACAACAAAGCAAAAAGCATAAAAAATATTGAAAATACGAAAACAAAACGACATTTTACCGAGCAGAGAGTGCTAGAGGAGTAGCAGCGAAATACAAAATACAAAAATAGAGAAGATGCAGAATATAATCATAAGAAGGCAGGAACATAAGATAGGGAGCGCGCGAATAGTGATGTTGCAATTCAGCTCGCGGAAGCGGATAGGAGGGGTATGGGCTACTCAGAGAACTGATTTCCAGCAATAAGGGCTACCCCATCAAAGGTGTGTGTCCTCGAATAGCATTATTGATACTACGTTCTGACGTGAAGACGATGACGGGATCGTGGATCCGTCGTAGGCCTTCATGTCTTCATTTGCTTGGCGCTCCACATGCCCAGAACCCCCGCTCATTAAGCCACCTCACCAGGTTCACTTTGGGTACCCTTCCGTCGGCAACAAGTTTCAGCTCAATAAACATGAATGCTCGCTCTTCTCGGAAAATTTAAACAGAACGTGGCTTCGGAGGTTTCCTCATTTAAAAAGATTTCATATCGGACCTGGATCGGACATCTTTACTTATAATGGCACCCTAGGATGCAGCATCTATGCCTACATGGATCTAAGAAAGAACACTCTGGATTGTACGATATCAGAGAATACGATTTATCAAAGGTTGCTATAGCAACAGCAGCTTATTGCAATACAGCTCGCAGAAGAATACTTAATTAGAAAACCGTACACAATGGCTCCGTCAGTTCATTTGGTTTTTATTATTAGTCATTTAGTCTACCTTTTCTGACTAGCCACGTATTACGCTGAAAGAAGCATTCAAAGAAAGTGCACGAGATTCGTTGAGCATACTAAACCAACCCTACCACTCCTAACTGCCTACTGTCGCTGTTGCGCTCGATCGTTTCGTTTTAAAAGGGACAGGCAAACCATCCAGCGTCCAATAAGAGGAAGGGAAAGGCGAAGAAAAGAAGAGCACCCAATTGGCTGCAAATCCCCCGGGGGACTCTCCTGATCACGATGATTAGGTCGAAGTAGTTTAGTATTAAGTATTAAACAAGAAGGTCTTGAAAGTGTTGAATAATAAAAAAGAAAAGACAAAAAAAAAAACGAATCCAACTTTAACTGATGCGAAGGGTGCGGTCACGCCTCACCGAGCGACTGATCGAATGGCGATCCGTATTTTGGGTTTTGGGTTTTTTGTTCTATTTTATTGTTCGACTATTTACAATTGCAAAACGGTTTCTAGGTTTGATATTCCATTCCTCCCAAAAACTCTCCCGCACCCACGATTCTGTTTCTCCTTCGCGATACCACGTTCATCATCTTGACTTGGCTCTAGCAGTTCGTAGTTCGCAGCTTGATAATTTAAACAAATAACCTGAAACGTAGTCCCTCGTTCAGAGAATTTCATTGGTTTCCTTGACGGTGTGTCACCGCCCAAAGATCTGCACCCTTTTTCAGCGCATCATGGTTTACATTGATCGCGACTTTACGATTTTCACGTTTGCCTGTCTAGACAGTCGATCCCAGCAACTAACATTTTGCGGCTCATAATACCTGCACGAATAGTTGAATTGAGAATGGTGGGCCATTGTTGGATGCGCCTGTACTGCGCTTATCGCTCCCTGACTTTCTCTACAGATGTAGCCAAAAGGTACAAAAAATATATGTAGATATTGTTTACACCTCGCTACAAATTGGTGATTTTGTATTGATATTGATTAAATGAATCAAACGAATCTAAAATGATCGAAAATAGAAAAACTGTTTCAATCAGTTAGTGGTATTGTTGATGGTGAGTAACATCGTTGGACTGTGGTTTCTCACTTTTAGTTTTCGCACCCATGAAAGCTTCTAATAATCTATTTGTATCCACTGAAAGACAAATCTGCCGGAATTATGTTTCAGCAGTTCTACGCCGCATTACCATAAAGACTAGCGCAGCTATTTAACAAAAATCGAAAAATAACACCCTCTGCCGCAAGGTTGCTAAAGGCGACCTGCTCTGCTCACGTGAAAACGGTTATCTACAGCCAATTTCGATTACTTTGATTCAAACCGAAACTACATGCGAACGAGCCTGGATGTGATGCCGAAATGGTCGCGGCAACGGCGATGGACAGAAAGATTCATCTGAACCATAGCTTCAGCCGGAGCGCATCTACACCGTTCAGATAGTAATGAAAGAGTCGCTTATCGCGCACGAAACCCAAATTTTCGTACAATCGCAGGGCCGGCTGATTGGTGATCTCCGTTTCTAGTACCACCTCGTCGGCTTTATCGTCGAGCATGACCTAAAAGTTCAGATAAAAAGGGCGTTAGTGTATCAGATTAGGAAATCGGTTCTCACTGTTGTCACTGAGCATCACGTTTTACTCTCACCTGTATTGCCTTCTGCACGAGCGTCGTGCCGATCTTTAGCTTCCGATAGTCCTTGTCCACGGCCAGCATCGCAATGTAACCCCGGCGGATGTTTTCCCGGTGGATGTCAAGCTTACATACGATGGCACCGACACACGTACCGTTGTGCTGCGCTAAAAAGCACAGTTTCGGCCAATTGTGTATGAAGTAGCGGTACGTGTAGATCGAGTACGGTTCTGAGAGATCCTTCTGGATGAGCGCCATGATGGCCGGCATTTGGCGCTCCGATTCGTACACCTGATAGGTGATGTCGGCCGCAACTGCGGCAGGTACGGTGCTCGCTAAGGACAACATTTCCTTTTGTAGCCCGCTGTCACCGTCGCCGCTCACCACTGCCACAGCCGCCGCTGTAGTTGCCTTTGGTAACGAACAGGATGAGGTAGACGCAGCACCGCAGCCTAGTGATTGCGCTGTTGCTGGAGCAACATTGGTAGAAGGCTGCTGTTCTTCTGGCTCCACTTTGCCGATGTTCACTTCGACCATCGCTGCGGTCGAAGCGGAAGCAGCGTCTAATTTACAATTGGATTTCATGGAGACACCGGAAGAAGCAGTATTACTGACACTACTTCTACTACTGGTTTGTTCCTCTTTGCTACTAGCTTCACTGTCTTCCGCACGAACTGCACCATTCGGCAGCGCCGTACAATGTGGGACATCGTGTTGTGCTTTCTTCTGTTGTCTCGCACGCTGCTTACTCTTTTTACTTGTCGCTCCTGAACTCGGCGTGCCGCCCTGTGCCCCAACAATACTCTCGCTTCCACGCTCATCACCATTCGAATCCTTCTGTTCCAGCTTTGGCAACCCATTCGTCAGACCATTGCGGCCAACGTGAACACACTGCTCCAGCTTCTTGCTAATTGCGTCAACAGCATCTTCGAGCTGCGGGTCTGGCAGTCCGTTGGTGCCATGGCTACTACGGTCGTTATGATTACTACTATTTACATCCCCAGCAGCCTTTGCAGATGACGATGGTACGGTGGTGGTGGTGAGTACACTTCCTTCTACCGCCGTGGCCGTATCGTCGGCCGCCGTTTCCTCTCGCTGACTATTTTTAGCACGGTTTTTCCTTTTCGTTTTCTTCCTTCCGGCCCCAGCGGGAGCAGCACCGCCTGTGACGACCTCCTTGACTGTCTCGGCTTCCCCCACCACCGTGCCATTGCAGTGCTTGCCGCAGATGCTGGTGCTGGTGGTGCTGGTGGTGCTGGAGGTGTTCGTCTTCGTTGCGCTCGCTGCGGTCGGAACGTCGTGTCCGATGATCACGTCCATCCGGGCGCGCTACTTCGGACTGGAAGCCCAGGGGGTATTTTGCGGTTCGTTTAAGGAACGTTTCGAAATAGCTCCCAGCGTTGCGAAAGGTTCCCCTTGGACGGCCCCACCCGACGTCGTTCGATGGATTAGTGTAAAAAGGCTCGATCTACCGGATGTCCTGCGTGATCAATTGCATCCTCCTTCCCGTAGACTGCTTTGCTTCGCCTCACCACGAACGCAAATCTTCTCCTGCGAAGAGGGGTTTCCGAGCACGGTGCGATTGAGCAGGGGTCAATCCGCTCGTGCGTGCGTGCGTTCCAGCCCAACCGTAGCCCCAGGTCCCAAACACAGTTGGAGCTCCCCGGAAAGGGTCGTCGATGGAAGACCAGAATGGAACCGTCCACTTTTGCGATTTGCGAATCTATTCGCGATCGTCGGTCCGTAGTTTTCCTTCCTGAACTCTCGCCTTCTCCTTCCTTGCACTTTTTCTTCGACGGACGGGTCGCCTACGACTGGCAGCACTGGTTTACTGTCAAGAAGACCGACGCGCTCTGCACTCCATCGCACGGATGACAATAGACAAAAACACCCGTGCGCCTGCTGTTTGCGAGCCGTTTCAATGGGTCATTGTTCTGAAAAAAAGGTCGTTTGAGGATGAAAAATGAGAAATCGATGCGCTTCCACCGCTGCTTGCCGTTCTATCCGCCACAAAGCGCCACTTTGCTACAAAGCTCAGAATCTAGCCTCATAAACGCGGCGCGAACCGCAAACTGTCAACTCGGTCGGCGAAGCGCGACGCACACACTCACACAGAACAAGGGGCGCAGCTCGCTCAGAACCGAACAAGAACCGGACGACCGAATCGTGAACCTGCTGGGACGGCGTTTTGGTTGAGCATTTAGTGGAGCGTGTTTTTTTACCGTGGCAAACTGGGCCCTCCTGGACCATCACCAGTCCGTTCCCGTTTATCCGTGCCAGAACCGGCGGCCGGAGGATTTGCTCGGCGAGCCCGATTCCTGCAGTTACCGTGCGGTTTATCACGACGGCAGCGTTGTTCTCGACTCGACGACGGGCCAGCCCGAGAACCAACCGTGAAAACCTGCTGGTGGACGCAAGAAGCGGTACGCAACAACGGCGGTGGTACATAAGTGCCCGGAAGAAGCGTTTTGAGTGTAAGTCGCTAGTGCAAAAAGCCGTTTTTGTGTGACTCTGTGCGTGCGTCTGTGTGCCAGGGATTCCGTCGTAGTTACGCCTTTTCGAAGGCCTTCTTCTATTGGCTTCTTCTTCCTTCCTGTTCGGAGCAGCCGCGGGGTCAGGGCTTCTGCCAGGCATGGTCTGGCGTTCGTATTCTTTCCTCACAGAGGAGCGGTAGGGAGCTAGAAGGCTAGGGGTTCTACCGTGGTGTGAATTCTAGGTTCCGGGAATGGCCGCTTTCGGTGGTAGATCGGACCGTCTCGGTGCTGTTCTCCCGGAAGAAGCGAATTGTGAGTCCGGAGAGCGATTAGGACGCGTCTCTCGCCGCAAAGCGAGAACTCTTTCTTTTTTCTTCCTGCTCCTCTTCTCGGTGGACCATCAAGAACGTGCAAGAGCAGCACGGACGTAGTACGCATTGGGTGGCACGCTTGTATGTGTGTCTGTATGTATGTGTGTGCGTGTGTATGTAGAGAGCAACGCGGTTTATGTTGCGTGTGTGTGAGCGTGAGCAGCAGCTGGAAATTGCTATCTCACTCGAAGAGAATTTCTGCTCATAACCCCGCAACGCATCCGCGAATATTGCCGAGGCCTGGCCAAGCTGGCCTGCCGCATGCAGCCTCGGCCCCCACGAAACCCCCCGGGGGGATCCGGCGCGACCGCCACAAAAGAACGGATGATTGAACTCTCGCGCTCAGTCAGGGAGTCTACTAAGAGATGGCACGCATACCAATGTCCTCAGTTCGCTGCCCCTCGGGATTCTTGGCACAAACACACGCACACACCCGCACTGAACAATTACAAAATACAACGAATCATCAACGAGCATAAAATTAAGGAAAAACAAAACTAGCAACAAATATCGAAATTTCAACGGTACACTAGATCGTTTGGACAACTCTGCTCTGTGTGCTCTGTTTCCCCCGGTTCTTGAGGCTAACTGGAAGCGCATGGAAACGATTCTTTTGTGTGATTTCCCGTTGTCTTATGTTTTTTTCATGATCCATGAGTGCAAAGGAAAATCGCGAAGCTCACAACAAAACCGCGGGCATCGCATCAATATTTTCCGATATATTGCCTCCCCAATGGAACGCATTATCGGTTACCTACCTGGCTAGCAACGCTCAGCAGAGAGCAACCATATTTTTCCTGCTCGATATGCGCTTCTCCTCTCTCTCTCTCTCTCTGTCGATTGGCGCATCCAGACCGTCCCGGTACTTCTATTGTTATCGACGGTTGTTTGTGCAAAACACTAGAGCGCCATTCCCAAGGACTCCCAATAGGCGGAACTCCTGTAACCGGAACCAAAAGAGGGGCCCTGCATAGTGCATCCCACCCGCTGGCATCGATGCTGGTGGTGATTGGGGTTTTGTGCAAGTTTCAAGAACAACACGACCCCGGACGACGGAGAACAGGATCACATCAAAGGGCTGTACGGCTGTGTGTGTCCGCGCATCCGACTACGTGCTTGTTATGTATGCGTGCGCGCCGGAACTGAGTGTGCCGTCGTCTTTTCCGCCGTGTTTTGTGTCGTCTGCCGCTGCTGCTGCTGTTTGGCGAAAAAACAAATGGCGTAACAAAGGTCTCCCGCAATCCCGATCAACGAGGGGTGCCATGGCGTGCCCACATACACGGTTCAAGTGCAGGAACGGAAGGAAGCACTTTGCAATGTGAATGGGTTGGGCTGAAGGAAATGTGCATTGCAGAAGATGTGCCTACCTTTGCAGCTTTGCAGTTACGGTGCACTACGATTGTTATTGGTTTTGAGATGCCCAAAGCAGCTGAGTTAAAGATGCATAAACTTTGCATGGAGCTCGGAAAAGCAGAACCATATCCACTTCGCAGAAAGCCACCCATCCTACCATATTAATAGAGTATTTTGCTTTTTATTTTGCAGGCTTCAACCAAATCGCTTTTCCATCCTGTGTACAGTTAGTGATAAAGAAGCAAAAACGGCCAGAAGCGCTCTAGGAAGCAGCAGCAGCGCGACCTTCACACCATCCTGCTCTACTGCCAGTGTATCCGTGGTTCCCGGTTTCGTTTTGTGTCGTCAAAGAAAAGCCCCAGACGAGTTTGTAAGAACAAATTGTAAAGAGTTTCCTTTGGAAAAAGTGTAAATTGTGTATAGAAGGTTGAGTAGATTGCGTTGGACTTGACTGGCGGCGAGTTGTGTGGCGAGCTTCTTGTAGGAGAGAGTTTCCTTCTACGTTCAGTAAACGCTCGCGCTGTACATAAAAAAGCATAGCAAACGTCGTTCCGGAGAAGCGTGTCGATCGTGTCGGCCAAGGATCAGTCGCGTTTTCTAGAACCCCGCAGACGTGAATCTTTTCCTCACTGCACGACCGAAATAACCGATCAACGGACTGCTGTACAGAGAGTGAGAGAGAACGTGAGAGTAGATGAGAAGGAGTGCGTGTGCGATTGTGAGGTGGTGTGTTCGTCAACGGGAGCTAGTAAGCTGGGAAGTAACACCGCAACTACAGCACACGGCTGGATTTCACGCATAATTTTGGACCGTGACACGCCGCTTGCCACATTAAGAGTGAAAGGAAGAACGACCACACAGCAGCGGTCTATTACGGCGAGATTCGCTGTGACGTGCGTGCAGAGTTGTTGTACCGCAGTAAACCAGCATCAAAAGCAAATCAACCAGCAAGTACATCTCGCGCATAATATGCTGTAAATATATAAAGTGTACGTTATTTGTGTGATAGTGTGTTCGGTCCCTCGAATAAAAAGAAGAAGCAGAAGCAGATACCGTAGCGCAATACCGTGTGACGGCAGTGGTGGTCCGTATTGGCTGATTCTACGAATAGGATCGACCTCGTCGAGAGCGGTGATCACGCATAGAACCCGAGGTACGGTGTCGCGGTCGGCCGACGCAAACAACGTGCAAAAGCGCGTCTTTCCCTAGCGTTCTAGCGGGGCGGCCACAGGAAGTCGATAAATTAAGCGACAAAAGGGTTCTCGCTGGGAGTGCGTGTGCGTTTGCTCCATTGTGCTCCTCCTACGGTGTGCGTCAGTGTCTCTACGTAGTCAGTGTGTGTGTGTGTGTGTTTTACCGTGTGCAGTCGGCGGTGCACTTGCCGCCACTTTGTGCAACCAGCGGTAGAAGAGAAAAGTGTTCAATTGAATGATTATTGGCTCACCGTTCATAGCCGTGTGCGCGCCAGTGTGTGTTTGTGTTTCGTGGGTCTATTGCGCCAACCGGAAGAAGCATCATAGTGCTCTGCCGAAAGCGAGCCCCCCAAACAGCATTTTCATCGATCAAAGCGCAGTGTAATGCACATTCCGTCTGCGGTTGTGTACTGCAAATGCTTATCTACCACCATTACAACGCTGCATCGACAACCCAAGGTTGCTGCTGCGTGTGCCCTCGGATCGATCCATTCGCAAGTTGCTAGGATCTCGAAGCGATGCTAGAAATGTGTTAAAAGTCGCAAATCCGCGAAACTCGCGTCTCACCTTGTACAGTGTAAATAGTAAAGTGGAGAGAAGAATCACATACCCTCCACCACATCACTGTGTGTGTTGGCCAGTTCTGGTTCGCGATTGTGCGCACACGTGTGTGCCAGTATAGTGTACAGTGTAAAAGATCATCCATCACATAGATCACTCCCCCGCCCTCTCCGGTTGGTCATTGTGCCGGGTGTGTGTTTTTGGGTGGAGCGAAGAAGCATCGTTAGAATCACTGCCGCGAATTTTCGCTTTCCGAATACGCCGTTCAAACCAACAGCCCCATCACCCCCTTGTTTAACCAATAATAGTGTTTGTAAGAAGGCCTGTTTATAGGCGAATCATCGCTGTCTGGAGTAGTAGTACGCTGCAGCAACAATCGTCGGAAGGAAGACGTTTTTTTTGCTACCAACGCATACCAGCAGCGCCGAGTGGCGGCTGCGCACGCAAACAGATCCCTCTCGATTTTTCGTAATCCGGGCGTACGCGTGTGTGCTGCGGCGAACCAATTTTGTTTTCAAACAAAACAAAACAAACAGCACCGGCGACCAAGAAGCAGAGGAAGATTGCAACCTCCTCTCAGTAAGGTACGTTCAGATGTATATGATAAGGAAATTTGCAGATCATAAATGTTATGCGTCTCTAATATTAGGAGTTATGAACTAACTGTTATGGTATTTCTGTAATATAAATGAATCTTTTTACATTCCCGACATCTGTCAACAATAATTCATTCGCAAAAAGCAAGAATTAGGCACCGTTCCAGTTAATTATTTTGTATGAAACAGGTTTGCCTAACCACAAATTAGACGAGTTCTTGTGGTGTATCCCTTTTGAATAATTGCATGAACCTAATTAATTCTTCCGGTTTTGATCGGTTGCTCGCATGCTACTCATGGATTCTTGGTAATATGCAAATATTTTTCAAGTTCTGTAACCATAAACATAATGCTGACTCCTCTTGTCTGCATTGTATGAATTATTAGTGGCAGAAGTTGTTGGAGGCGGAAAACTTTGCTCCCTTCGAAACTTCATAAAACATTTTTAAACAAGCCTCTTCTCCTGTTTCTGCATTTTGAGAGCAAATTAACTCACTACACATTATGATATTTGGAAACAATTAAAAAATTAGATTACGGCTTCTCAATACCTCCAGGTACTGTTTTTTCACAGGATGCACAGAATATGCTCAGCCCAGTGTCCATATATTCTCTACCCGTAAAATAGAATACCCATCTGCAAGCCAATCAGCGCTATGCGATGGCTATTTGATGAATAATTTATTGGAGCTGCAAAATCTCGCTAATTGTGCAGTTGTGGCTGTTTAGCAATCATATCTCTCATCATCACCTGAATGGCAATTACGTGATGGACGCCTGTGAGCCTTTTTTGTTCGCGTTCTAACGTGAGATATGAATGAAAAACGGGTCTTCCCCTGTCCAGAGTACCAGTCATTCCACGATCGTTTGTAATGATGCGCTATTGCTATGGTTTTTAATCACAATATATGCCCTCTGTATGGTTGACAGAACCTAGTTTTTGCTGCAGACTAGTGCCCTTTCTGTACTATGCGCGGTGGTATTGGTTTCCACTATCATGTTACATGTAAATGGCACACGTTTGTCCATCTAGCATCATTTGTAGTTCATTTTGTGGCCTTTATGTCACACTTCTACTCTAGTTCCATCCTATCGTTGCAATGGATTACGACATTTGTCAATGCCTCACACACATGTTTCAATGTTCACACGCATGATCTGCTACATAAAGTCGTATATTCTTTGCCATAACACCCAGATGTTTGTTTGCTCATTCACTCTATAACAGTCGTAACTATCGGGCGAAGCAACATTCTAGCCGATGCACCAATTATCTCGATCATGCTCATGCTGCTCCACAAGAATTTTCGCCAGCTGTTGACACTATCACAGCCTTGTTTATATTACGGCCGCCCCTCGTACTATCATTATTTATGGCATTATTAACCGGGCAAGAATGAAAGTGGTGCGAGCTCAGCAAATGGTAATGGACACCAGGCCATCATCGACTGTGGCAATCGCTTTGGCCGTTATTTCATTATCTACCACTCCAGCGAAATCGGTTTTGCCTCGACGTAGACTCGAGGATTGAAGGAACGAGTGTCGTTAGATGATGCATTCGCGTAACAACATTAGGCGCGTATCAGTTTGCATGCGTAATCAAAATCTGCGCCAGTACAACAGAGGGTGTGCATGTGGTATGCATGTTACAGGGGATCAGTGCGGGCTGTCTGGTGATGCATATTGCAGGGGACCCCAATGTGCCGCTAGTTGGCTGAACTTCGCCTCTTCTGGTTCTGCACTGTACCACACACACACACACACACATTCGTTAAGGTAATGATGATCATAGACCGGAAGTGATGATGATCATTCCTTGTCAATTTGGAAGCGGCTGATGACGTGTCTGGAGTTTAAAGCGTCCCATGACTTTCAGGGATATAGATTAGGGATCGTATGTCCGTATATCGTCGTCCGTATGTGATGGCGCGATATTTTGCTTTGGATGTTTTATACACCGCAAGCCAAGTAAATTACTAATATACTCGCAAAACCAATTGGAAAAAAGTGAAAGAATAAATCTTACTTTAAAAAATCCTCCATCACTTCTAGGACGGGATCTCTGCTACTTCTCCCATTTAGACGGCATTTGTTTGAGAAAATCGACATTACAAACGCTACATGACAGGCGACATGAGTCTCGGATTATTTAAGGAGTACAGAACCTCCTACCCCCGGTGTGCGGCTGTCACAAGCAGCAATATCATTTTCGCATCCGAAGTTCGAATTCCAAGGACTGCATTTGACAGTTTTCAGACATTACGCATAGCTCGCAATCGAATAGAAGCTGTTTCCTACTCCAGAAGAATGGGTTCCGGAGTTGCATTAGGTGTCCCGACCCGTTTCTGATACGTATAACATTGCGGCGTCCTGTGAGATGTCTTTCACAAGCTCGTTTGTAGAATAGTAGTAATCGAAAGTGACAGTATCAGTAAGATTGGTTCTGTTCATTGCACGCCTTCAGACGTGCTGGAAAGTTATGGATGATCAAATTATTTTTTATGATATATTTTGCTGGATGTAATAAATAAAAAAACTTTTCTTTTTATAATCCGTACTCGGAGCTTGTTTAATAATTTAATAATTATTAACTTTAAAGTCCCTTGGAGCCAGTAGCTCGGAACTTTTGGATGGACCATACCTCGTGGCGGACTACTACTGGCCGTCGTGTGCTGATCAGAATGCATACATAAATGATGTCTAACCGCATACACAAATACATACATACGCAACGGTGAATGTTAAATTTCGGAACGGAAGAGGAATTGCTGCTTTAGCCGCCGCTACGGCGTTCGTTCACCTGCGTGCTACCATCGTCGATTGGGGCTTGGCGTGCGGTTTTCAGCTACCAAAAATCTGGCGGACCCTTGCCAAGTCCGCTTTTCGGTGGATTGTGCAGAGAGCGAACTTACTACAATCTGAATTTGCCTATCACTCACGTTTCATATTCCTCCCTCTGGGCCTTCATTCCTTTAATGTTAGCCTCTTACATTCTGAGCCGGTAACACGCGAATTCGCGGCGTGTTTCTCCTTGGTTCTCCTTCGCTGTTGTTGGCTCTGTTGTGTGGTTGCTTGGTTTACTTCTGTTCTGTGTTGCGTTCCATTTGTGCCTCCTTTCCTTATGCATTCATTCTTCGGCGATGGTTTGTCTTTCCATTAGTGGTGGTTATCTAGGTAAATTCGAAAGGAACCATTTGTTAGGAGTAGTCTGAATCAGTACCCCATCGCGAGTTGGAAAAGGCTGCAGCGTAAAGTAAAACCCACTGACCTCGTTGACATGCTAGGTTGTGATATATAATATTCATCCACACCCTGTTGATGAGGACTGCATTGACTCATTTGTAAAAGTATGTTCTGGATTTCTGCGCTACAGAGATAGCGCCAGAAAACAGACAACACATGGCTACACATCAAAGAGCTACAAGAGTTACATCGCCTGAACGTAACCATGGTGCAAAACTCGGGAGTAATCAAGTAGTGGCTGCCAGAAACGACATGACAAGAGATTTTAACCGAACGCAGCAGCCTGCGAGCCAGAAACAACAGCATTCGGAGGAGGTTAAACCGAAAAACAGGTATTTTACGGCACAGGTTGATGCTGTGGGGTTTTATGATGCCCTAAAAACAGCGCAATGGTACATTACTGTGTTTTGTTGTGTTTTTCAGAAACAATTTTGCTCTACTTCACCCTAGTCACATACCGAGAGTCGCTTTTTTCGTAAGATGTTCTGTGTGCCATCCGGAGTACACTACTTTTGGTGAATCCCTTCGCCCAACGGTGTGCAGAACCGCCGCGGTGTTCACTGTAGTGTGGTGCAGCATTCTCACTACTGGCGGTTGTTCTGCTCAAGTCACACACACACGCATATACACACGGTCTCTCTCCCTCTCTGGATCAACTAAGCGACAAGCAGCGGCATTTGTTACCTTTTGCTTTGCCTCACAGGGCCGTGCACTATCCGACGAAGAAGTGCGTTCGCCTCGACAGACATGGACCACCGCCACCAGGAAGCGATGATTCTCCACGTTGTTATGCTCTGACCGTCTCTCGATGTGTGCGTGCTGTTTTGGTAAATCTCGCAATGGGGCGCCACAACAGAAGAAATCGGCAGACTCAAATCGGAGTAAAATCGGTACCATCGACAACAGCGGCAGCAACTCGCTCTCACGCAGCCGGTCGTGGTTGTGTTCGTTCGCGTTCGGTACCCGCTCCCCAGCAGCATTGCGGGTACTTTTGGGGTGTAGCTGCTGCTGCTGTTGGGTCTCCTGCCTTCTGCTGGGGATGTGATCAACTCCGTCGACGGTGTGCCGGTTCGGTGTGTCAGCGAACGAGGAAGGCAAAAGGCGTTGTCTGGGCTTGTTCGGTTACCCTTGGCCGGCCGATGGGTCGGTTGAGCTTTAGCTCGTCGAATGTAGGCGAGATAAGAGCGCCCTCCCTTCCCTCCCAGCATATGAGAAATCCAATTTGGGCTGCTTTGGCCACGAGTAACGATGCGATGGGTACGCGGGGCATAGACTTAGTTTTGGTTGTGGTGTGCTCAGAATTTGGGGAACAATAAGTGGTTTCGTTGGTAGTATGTTCTCACCACTCAGCCTAAATTATGCAGCTAATGATGAATGAGTTAGCCGATGAGAGAACGTGGGGAAGGATCCGCAAGGTTGGTAGTTTGAGAGATACAGCGCGGCCAGATCCTGGTGAACCTGGTTCGAGATTCGCAGCGCTGTCTGCCAAATAATGGGTCAGCAAAGCGATGTAAGCGTAGCAAAAAGGGTGCAAATTGGACTTTAAGATTCGTTAAGCAAAAAAACATCAAGTATAATATTATACGTATGAGTTTCCCATTTTTTTTTCATTGTGTTCATGTTCATTGTTATTTCATTATATTGTTTCAATTACATATTGCTACCATGCTATGATGTTTCTCTTTAGTGAAGAAAACATTATAATTTCTGTTTATTCACTTGTATATGAAAAAAAAATCTTGCATCCATTTTTATCTTTATTACTATTATTATTAACCTTAATTTATGGGAGCTTTTCAAATAACTACCCTGTGCGATGTTACCTCCGTGATGATTGATGTTTCAGTGCCGCCGTCAGATTGATATTATGAAATAAGCAAGTAAACAAATTACCTTTATGGACTGGAATCGTTTTGGTTGTTCAGTTTTTATTCCGTGTGAGAACCAATTATTGGATCAATATTCAAATATAGCCTACCGAAGCGCAGCAGCACCACATTGCAGGTGTTTGGTAAGCGTTTGGCTAGCACATTATCATGCAATACCGGAAAATTCCGGACATTATTACGGCTAAACGTCGTTCAATGAGCAATTGTCTCTGCGCATATCAATCGTAGACACGTAGCTCTAAGGGTTAGACACGATCATGTATCGCCTAAAATGTCACAGAATACTTTTTAATGGAACGTGCCACGGAGAGTCGTGCCATTGAACCGCCTGGATGCATAGAAGCAGCAGCGCCAGTAGAGTAGCGGCGGCGAGACACGTACCATTCGGGCATCGATCGACACCGAGGACATGTCGATGGGCGGTAAGCAAGGTGAGAGGAATATACATGGCTTCACCCGACGCTGGACGACGGCCCCGTGGTAGACCGGACACCGGACGACGGAAACGTGCTCTCGTGTCCCGCCGGATGTAATCGGCTCTCACGTCTCTCATGCTCGTGTTCCGCCGGTGTCCGTTCGGCGTATTTCAACATTATCTTTTCCGCACCAGCAAATGCTGGGCAACGCCAAACCCTTTTGCTGAGAACACCATGAACAGGAAAAGCTAAAACTCCCAGGCACATATTCCGACACCGAGAGGAAGGAACTTCTGAACGGAAATTGAAGCTGGACATTCCTTTCTCCCGAAGACACACACCAAGATGACGTTTAATCCCGTGGACACCGCACTCCGGCACCGGCACGTTGTAATTCAGGACGATTTCTGGCGCATTGGTCTCTGGTTTATGTGTTTTGTCGAGAAGGGTTTCTTTAAACATTAATTCTAATTCCAATTTAAACATTCTCAATGCTAACAATGAACGTGCATTTGCTAGCAAAGGGTGCATTTTGGCGCATGGGCTGTGGTACTCGGGCAAGAAATAATAGACTAAGAACAGCTGGAGAATGAATCTCGATGTTTAACTTTCGCTCGGATAACTGGCTGGAGGACTGCCTTTTGCGGCACTGCGATGCGCCATGCCGGTGCAGCAAACGGTTGTGCAAATTAGGTCGAAGTGTCCTGCTCTTCTGAGCTCGAGCCTGACTATCTCCGCAAAACCCTTGAGCACCATAGCGGAACGCTTAAACGTGCAAAAGCGTACAATAAGCTTTCTTGCTGTGTCCGTTAGTTAGTTATGTTACTTCTCGGTGCGACAAACACCCGGGACACTGGGGCAGCACCATCGTTCGAATGGTGGTAATTGCTGCACAGGCATACAGCACTCTTTTGGGAACCACACCCGGGATTAAACAAGCTAAGGTCGTTCAATGTGACCATACTAAATATGGCGTTCAATGGCGATGGCATGGAGAGTTTGCCGAAGCTTTGTGTTTCTAGAGAGCTCCCCATTGGCATGCACTCGTCTCTGTGTGCTATCGGAGGGATAAAAGGGGCTCTAGGTAGTTTGATCCCGATTTACGGTCAATGGCGCTTTCCAGGAGTCAGCGGAAAATCAAATGCATACGCCACACTTTTCTGTATAGAAATATCATTAGGTTTATGTTTTTGTTATGATGTAACTTGTACATTTATTAAAAATATAATATCATCAAGCATTTAGTTTAGGAATATTTTGCTAATTTATTTTTATTTTTCATTCCAGATTACGAAAGCTTCCTGCTCCTGCTTTCAAGGGGTTAATACCAATCGGTCATCGATAGCGTGCTAACAGAGCACTATCGACAGCAGCAGTAGCAGTAGCGGCACTAGTGTCAATCACGGCTACAGTCACGCTCGTCCCGGAAACGGTCGCTGGCGGTATGAAGTTGCTGGGCGGCCACGACGATGGTGGTGGGCGTAATGCGGCCCCGATTCGGACGCAGGACGATGCCGCCGTCGGTTACGTCTTTCAGCGTCATCCGAACGAGACGGAGTTTAACCAGTTCGCACCGAAACAGTCGCGGTGGGCATCCGGCGATGACAACATCATTGATGTAAGTACCTTCTCGTTGTCTGCTCTTCTGTTGGCTACATCGCTACTTGTCCTTTGAAAATAAAGGAAAAAAATCAACGAAAACCACACGTGCTGATCGAGAGCTTTTGCCATCGTTAAACCGTTGGTTCATGCTCGTTTAGAAAGGATAACATGGGGAACCTTGTCTTGGGTGCTTACCCCGAAGTCGCTTGAGAGAGTGAGAGAATGGGAGCATATTCTAACTCAATTCAATGCTAAACCGTCGAAGCAAAAGTCGTTAACCAAGTCGTTAGCATTCCTCGTCTACGATCAGAGTCGGTGGTTACGCTCTCTGCACCGGGGGCTTCTCTTGCCAAGCCAAGTGTTATGGTGCACCCTTATCGCTCACCATACTCTTCGGTCTCTCGTCCCCGGGCCGAGAGAATGTAGTGGTACCGTTGCAACATAAATTATACACCAATTTTTCACTCCCATCATCATCAACCTTCCCGGTTGTTGTACTGGTCCTTTAGCAGCGTACAAGAAGGACCTTTTCCCAGGGTCTTTGCGATTCGTTCGCTCGCTCGTTCGCTCGCCACTAGAGTGGGTTGTCTGCTTTTAGGGAATGTTCTCCATGGCAATTGAGTGGCCTGCTCGGTTGCGATATGTACTGCCAGCGATCTTTATTGCTTTCGCTCTTGCTCTCTCTCTTTCTATCTCTCTCCCTCTCTATCGCTTTTCCGTGTTGTCCGTGCGAAGAGTTTGAGTTTGTGTCTGGCTGATGAAGGACTGCAGGGGTTTTTAGCGAGCCCAGGCAATTGACCTCTGCTTGCGTCAGCTGGGAAAGGGGACGGGGAGAAGGGGGTCTTAGGTGGTGGGTTAGATTGCAGGATGCGAAAGGACGATGCGGAAATTTGATTTTGAATAACCGACAAGCCTGCTAGTTAGCTTAGCGACGGTAGAAGTGTGCTCGTTTTCGTTTCGAGTCTTTCATTTTGGAAAATACATTTACTGCTGAGATCACTTCGATGCGAAGAAACCTGCTAGCTTTTATTTGGTAGAAAATTATCATTACGACAAAGTTGCTCAACAGAAGATGCTTGGTATTATCGAACATTGTTTGTTGCATAGCTGAATAAATGTTACTTTGTCAAATGTTTATACCAGGTGCAGCAGAGCTGTTTTGTTTTGACGACGATTTTTGTCATCGTACCTTCCATCTGTGCTGGTGATAAAGCGCTACGAACTAGCATGCAAATCATTCTCATACAATAATCACAAAAATCCATCCACCACCCTGCTATCCGCTCCAGATTGTCTAAGGCGGCACCATTTTACAAAGCAGCAACGGCAACGGAATATGGAAACGAGAACTGGTGGCAGCATATTTTACAAAAATTGTGTTGGACACCTTTTCGCGTGGCGCTTCTTTCTCTCTGTTCCTACCGAACGTTCCCCCTTCGTTGGTGTTGGCGAAGTTGCTGACCTCATTCTTCCCACTAGGATAGGAGCTGAATGTTTTTGACTTTTTATGGTTTTTCTGACTGGTTCAGTCCACCATACCATGGCGCGGACCACTCAGACCGTCGCGTTCCGGACGATTTGTCTTCACGAAATCGACTGGAAGATTGTATCAAGGTACCAGTCTGCTCCGTTATGGTGTGGTGCAAATGATGTTGAGTTAGCATGTTTTTGTCCTCAGCCGAGTTATAGCTGTTTTATTATTCTATCATCTGTTGTCCTTTTCACTTTCTATAAACTATTCACTTGTTTTTCTCTACTGAATGTGTCAAAATGTATGTACATCTAATTTTTTTATCACATTCCCTATCTCTGTCTCATCCCTACAGAACCAGGACAAGTGGAAGTACAACCCCGCACTGACAAGTAACACGCCCGGTGGTTTGCTTCCGCCCCCCGTGCCCGGTGTTGTTTCTGGCGTGAAACAACAGCAAACACCCCAACAACAGCAGCATCAACAGCAACAACAACAGCAGCAGCAGCATCAGCAACAACACCAGCAGCAGCAACAACAATCGATGCAGCAACCGACGATGCAGCTACCACACCAGACACACCAGCAACAGCTGCATGCGGTACAGCACGCGGTTCAGCAGCAGCAGCACCAGCAGCACCAGCAGGCACAGCATGCACAGCATCAGCAACATCAGCAACAGCAGCAGCTGCCCATGATAAATCATCCATCGCAGCTCGCCAATCACCTTGGACACCAGAATCATCTTAACCAAACGATGATGGGCCACGCTGCGATGGGTAGTGGCGGTATGCCGACGATGCAGATGCCGATGCAGGGCGGCGGTGGCATGTACGACCATCTGCATCCACCGAATGTGAACGTCAATGGTGTCGGTATGCCGAAGCCACCGGGTGGACCACCCGATCAGCAGCAGCAACAACACCATCAGCAGCAGCAACAGCAGCAACAACAGCAGCAGCTTGTATATCTGAGCGGTGGTCAGCAGTATGGAACCGTGCTCGCTCCACAGAATCAGTACATCCCGCGGAACAACTCGGCGGTAAGTGCGATGTTTGGGTTGGCGATTTTCGTTCAAACACCTGCTATTTCCGGGACATTCTGTGTAGCTTACGATGACGAAGGAATTTAAGCTCGCTAAGCTAAGGGAAGTTAAGGTACAGCTAGGAATGTTGTGAATGTAAACGTTTATGATACATTAAAACAAATAGCGGATTCGTTGATATTAACCATGCTACAGGTATATTTTTGCGGAATTATTCCCTGTATTTTTTTATTTTATGCCGCCAAGAACTGCGTCCCAGGTCTCGATAATGATTTTTTACTAGCTTTTAATGGCTCTGCGAAAAAGGTCACTTTGATTGCAGCAGTGCAATTTCCTGTTTAATTTCGTCCAGATTAATTTCGTGCCGCCAGAGAAAAGTGTATAACGTCGTAGTCTTTGTCTGGCCTGGTTTCCTGCAGCCGCTAGTCCGTTCGCTCTCCCAGAACGATTGCTCGATGTTGATACCATGCCTGGGGTCACATCGTAGAAGGCATTGATGGATAGCATATCATATCGCTATAGCCCCCATTCCTTTCATTCCAGTTAGTTGCGCTGCTGCAGTAGCTCATAGGGACGGGCTCGTATGATCATTTCCTCACGAAAATGGATTTCATTTAACATTGGCCTGCTGCGTCTGAAGCATGAAGTAGTAGTGGTAGTGGTAGTTAATTCGGCAAGAAGGTGTGCGGTGTTCGTTGAACAGCACACCTAACATCCCTGCCATAATAGCTGTCGTGCCTACGCCGCCACCACACCACAACGAGCAAAGTGGGCCAACAAACCCACTCGAAGCGAGGTCGTAGGACGATCGTGAGCCACCGTACACAAGAGTGTATATTGATTTATTTAATGGCCAAACAGGACTTTTGCATCGCATCGTCGCTCCCTCGAGAAGACACCAAAGCGACGATAGACAAAGACAGATAGATATAGGATATAGAGAAAGAGAGAGAGAGTGGGGATGACCCTCCACAACGGGGGCACCCTTTTTGAGGTACGCAAGTGGGCAGACCGAAACGAACAGAGCGCGTGACGGCATAATAATTCAATTAATGCTGACACCGAAAGCCACCGATTGTGCTTGCCGCTTTACTCTACCTCCCTGTTGTGGCCACAGGAGGACAACACACAACAGTGCAGGGGCTTTTGCATGGCAAGGCTCCCAAAAATTAGGCCATAGATCCTGCGGCAGGGATGATGGTGTACTGCTTGCGTGCGATGCTGATGCTGCAAAGGAAACAATCACGGGCGGGATGCCGGCGATGTTGGTGCCTGCTCCTCTCGGCGGTGATTGGAGTGGTAGCGCTCTTCACCTCCCTCGGGAAGGGGGGATGATGTGTTGGCGCGATTCGAAAACTGCTGAAAACTCTTTGGAGGATTTGCAATGCGCCATTCATCCTTGTTCATGGTTCACACTGCCGGCGATGTTTTAGCGAAGCCCCCCTCCCCGATGCCGCTACTAAAGCCAGATTTATGATTTTCGGTCACGCTGCTCCCCAGTAGCACACCGGCAGCTTTCACTGTTTGCTCACACACGCGGCACTACGGCACGATGGAGAGAGAGAGAACAAGCGGACATGTTCTTTTAGTTGGGAAATGTCGATAAATTTGTTTTTGTGTGACTACAGCATAAGAGAGGCGGTCTTCGCTGGGCTTTGTATTGTGATACTGCGGAACACGGCCTCCGGAATCCAGAAACCTAATCGAAAACCAATTTTGTGTTGTTTCCATCTTCACTGGAATCGTGTTGTTCCGGTCGGGATTCTCGGTGATCTAAACGCTTGCTTCAAAAATTGGAATTTGATTTATTGGCACCAAGACATTTGGTTGGTTGTCTGGCGCTTGTGACAATTTCACTATTCTGTGATTAGATAAAAAAACAGAAATCGGCAATACTGTGATCTGGATTTGTGTTTCCGGAGGTGCCGGTTGAGGTCGCTGTCTTTTGAGCGATCACTTCTTCCTATGCATCTTTCTGTCTATCTGTCGGTCTGCCGGGTCTGAGAACGATAGTTTTCTCTTTTGTTGACCTGAATGGATGTTTAATAGCTGACCGTTTCATGTTTGCACCATCGCAAGAGAGGCAGCTCGTTCCGATACAGAACCTTCCTGTTCTGAAGCGCTGCGCCCCCATCATATCCTGAACATTCTGCCGAAATCACGGCGGCGGAGTGGCAGATCAAGAGACAATAAATAACTGCAAAAGACGATGGATGTGTGAGGAGAAGTAGCGTGTACAGAAAACCAGAGGATAACGACAGCAGCAGCAGCAGCTTGACTGTTTTCTCGTTGACTGTTCTATGAACTTGGCTAGTCAACGATGCGAAACGATGGCGGCTGGTCGCTTTTTCCGGTATCCGGGTTCTGATTTTCGATTCTGCACGTTGGATCTCCACATTTTACGTGCTTCGGAGGCCCCACGGTTCTTCTGCCAGATTTTAACACAGGCGCAAACCATCCCATCAAGACACAACACTCTCCACGTTGTTCATTTGTCTTTTAGCTAGTGGCCTGCGTGTTTAATTATACCGTCGAATTGGCCTCATCACGAACGGTCGTGGCTGCAGCAACAGCAGCAGCAGCAGCAGCAGTAGCGGTGGTGGGGTCATAGGTGTTCTTGACTCGACGATCGTTGGCGACATGCAATGGACGATGCTTGCTCAATCTATTGCTCATCACGCCATCGCTCCGATATGCGGCCATCGTTTGTTTTGAATGAATTTATTCCGTTCTTGTAACACTTTGCCAATTAACTTAGACTAATTTCTTCGATGAACGCAGTGGTTAGTATGTGATTATTCATAGCAAAAGTAGATTCAAATACATGCACACATAATCATTATGTTCTTTGTAGTAGCCCTCTTGCTAAACGATGTTTTATAGGAGAAGCTTCTTCTTCTTCTTCTTCTGCTACAATTATTCGATGTCGAATATTTCATCAACTTCATTATCATCCTTCTACCTTGCACGAAGTAGTACCGGCCCACCGATACAACGTAAAGAGACACATTTTACGATAATGAGTTTGCTTTGATGTGTATTGACTTGTTCAGCTACGATACGGTTCGCCATCGTGAACGCCATCCATTTTATGTAGACGATAAGGACATGCGAATGAGATGAGGCAAAGCACTTATCCTGTATTACAAAGGAGCGCTGCGTGCGAAGCGCCAATGATATTGGCCGGTACTCGCAGTATCACACACACCTGCATCCATGCCATCGATCGATGAGTTGGGCTCATTGGCGGCGGCTGCTGTTTGCTGCGCGATCGATCGAACAGTTTACGGCTGATGATGGTTCCGTTGTTAGCAGGTTGACATATTGGAATAGGCCGCTTCATGGCCTCATGTCGGCGGCCAGGCTTTGTTCAAGCATGGTGGTAATCGATATACCGTGTTGGGTGGGCGGGGGGTGGTTTGGCCTACCGGGATTGCCACAAATCCCGAACTTTTTAATAGTTCCTATACACGATTTTTATTTCTTCTATTTATGTTGTTCCGCATTCATTGCTCTGACAGTTGCTAAATTTGCGTCGCCTACTTCCATTAAGTCTTTTTTTATAAATATGCAGTCGTGTTACGATTGATACAAAGTAGCTCAAGTTCGCTTCCTAGTGCTACAGAGAACTCCAGTATTGTTGACGTTGTTTATTGTAAGTTCCGTCTGTCCCCTGGAACTGATTTGAAGATCCTCTAGAAAGAGAGCAAAAGCCCGGAATGTAACAGAACGGTTCTGTTCCCTACCGGACGAGACGGCGTTGGTATTCGAGCTTGAACGCACATTCTCATCACCATTGTTAGCAAAGATAGGCGTCTTCTGCGCACGTGTGTATGTGTGTTTGTGTTTACCTGCTTCGTGCGCCGCACAATGTATTTTACCATTTTTTCCCCGGACGCATGTTACTGTTGCCTTGCTTCTTCCTGTGCAATGTTGAGTCCAGACTTCCAATTATGAGAAGAAACAAGGTGTAGACCTCGAAGAAGCACACGCACCCAGTGACATCTGCTGGACGGGTGCGAGAGCTCGCTCATAATCCCATGAGTGTGAGTGCGGATATCCATGTCTATGTTCCCCGGGTCGCACAGGTGTGCAGAGTGTGGCGCCCGAGTGCGTTGCGGCGTGCAAACTCCTAGCGGCTGCTGCTCCTCGCTTCGGTTGCCGGACAAAAGGTTTTTGGCTTCTCTGTCCCGACACACGACGCTCCAGCAGTCAAGGCCGGCCAAACGCACGCAGCCGGCAGCTAGATGAGCAAACACGACCAGTGAGCACATCCAGGGACAGGCCGCTGCTGCCGTAGTCTCGTGAGAAAGTCGAAGAACCGTCGTTGTGGTCGTTGTCGTTGCGCCGTCTGTTCACTGTGAGAGAGAGCATAGAGCTGAACGGAGAGACTCACTATGCTGCCGAGCGCATATCACGAGAACGGTGGCGAACCACGAGAAAAACCACTAGCGCCGCCGTAAGCACGCACACACCGACCGAGACAGGCCGCCGGGTGGAATATTGTGCTGTGAAGAAGAGGCCGCTTACCGGCTTTTTGCTGCCTCAGTCACCCAGGAGGCTTCTCTCTGGTACGATATATTTGTACGGTGTGTTGACCAACCGTTTTGCGGTGGGGTGTGCCAAGACCTGTACCTGCACACATTGCTGCACTACGTATGATCTTGATGGCCCCACATCACTACTGATTCGATGAGATGATATGCTGGGCCTAACACTTGCACTAAGATAATCGGTGGCAGCGCTACCTTGGATGCTTAGGAAGCATTGCGCTACGGTTGTGACTCTGGTAGAAGGATTTCTTCGATCGATCAGAGAGCCTTCATAAGAGGCGTCTCATACCTTCAAACCGACTAACAGCAAAACGAAGCTGTCCATGTCTTATTTAGCTTCAATCCCAATCTAATCTTCTCCCAATTTATGAGGTTCCGAAAATTTCGGGTTTGCTTTCCGGTTGCTTAGGAGCCGCCCACTTGATACAATAATACCCTCTTGAGTCCGGCAGCTCCGCAGCATTTTGAATTGTTAATGAAGCTACTGTGCTTCGGAGAGAGAAAGATAGAGAGACAGAGATGGAAAGAACGAGAGAGTCAGAGAGTGGGAAAATCATCTGACATGTAATCAAAAGTTGGATTCTGGCAGGCAGGCCGACCAGGGGAGGACGCTTCCATGCAGACGTCAATCTTAACATTCGGCGGGCTAAGGATACGCACTCACTGGTGGGTCGCCCCCAAGATGGTAGAGGCGAGTGTCCTCGAGCGTGCTTAATTAAGAGTCACTTCAATTCGATCAAATCGATCCGCTCTTTGTTACGCTTAGTTATAAATCAAGATTCTATTCGCTTGTAATTCCCAAGGTGTATACAAGTGTATGGCGCGGTTCAAGACGCTTTTGCAGAGAGGGAGGGAGAGAGAACACTGTCCGAAGTACGGCCATATGCTGTGGCCAATGTTTTCCTTTTAATTAACCCAGGTCAAGTTTAACTGGCTGCGACACAGGGAATGCAATGCACGTTTATGAGTTCGAGGGGCCATCACAGGGCTCCCCCTAGGGTGGCATGCGACAAGTAGACGCGTGACCACTGTGCGCGGGACCACCATTCCACCCCCGTTGACGATGGTCAGTCAATGGCGAAGTAATTCCAACTGCGGCGTCTGCTGCTGCATCACGATATGCGAATCCGTCCACGTTCGTCTAGTTATTGTCTAGGATTGGGCGCATGGTTGGTGATTTTTCATTTATTTTTAGTTTCCTTCTCACTGCTTGCCCTGCGTCCTACCGGCGACGGCATCGAAGACGGCGTTGGATGCAACTTTTCGAAGGTCACGCGTGTCTCTCGATGAAGCTTCGGTGGCGGCGAAGGCAGCAGCATCTCGCTATGGCGCTGTGTCACAGGAGAACACGCCATCGATCGACCCTATCAGCCGTCGCGAATGTCGTGTGAGACTTGCGTGAAGCGATTGCCACCACCGCCACCGCGCCCCCTCTTGCTACCACCCACTCGACCCCCTGAATACATCTTCTGACGGATCATCACTCGGGACCGGTTTCTGGTGGTGTGTATTTGTGTGCGCGCTGCAGAAAGGGCTGCAATGCCTAAAGATCGAACCTTAAAGCCAGTTGAGACACTTCCATAGACGATGCTCTGCTTCTGCTGGATGGATTCTAGTCATTGAGAGCAGCAGGCGGGGGCTGTGAAAGGATCTCTAAGTCAAGCGAATTGCAGTGTGCAATCGAGCGAGTAGTGCGCGTAGTCTGAAGAAGAGAAGACAACTCCGTACAAGGGCATTCGACTGTTGTACACAACGACGCTCACCAGACTGAACTTGAACTCGTTGCGCTGTTTATGGCTTTGTCTCGAACCGCGGTGCTGGCGGTGTCGCTACAGTTACGGTCGGCCCACCAACCAAACCCCCGCCAGGCCTACCTTGATTGTAAGATTGTCAATCTATCCAGCAGAAGCGCGTCTTCGTTGGTGGAACAGGACGATGAGGATGGAAACATAGTAAAATGCAGTCGAAACGGAGCGCGAGTTGGCTGCCACTGAAAGTGGAACAGTTTTAGCCGTTTAGAGTTCGCCTAGTCTGCGATCGGTGTTTTGATTGGTTTGTTTGCACCTACGTAGATGCACTTTCATGTTTTTATCATGTATAATAGACGCTCCTTGAGACAGAAATTCGTTTTTAGGGTATTGCTTTTTTAGGGTATCACAAACATGGACTATGGATTGGAAAAATAGACCAAGAACTTGGTATACCTTCAATTGATCCATTTTCTATATGGCACTGAATTTTAGATGGATGGCTATGCTTTAGAACTGCACTCCATTACACTGTACCACTCACCACGTGCTAAGGCCTTGCCGTAGAGTGCTTCCAGTCTACGTCCTTCATGAAATTCTTCGATCATTTCCATCATTCCCGTTTTCACGCTCAATATATTTCACAATGAAACGTCACAGTCGTGCCATCTCATGTAATTTATGACCGCTAGAGAGGAGCAGAATCAGGTGGGGCGGAATGAATGGTGGAATCTCACGGGGCGCGGGTCTCTGACAATAATGTTCAAACCTCGTCGTTGAAAACAGTGCACCGGAGGGGGCAATTACCTTTCCGAAAATCGAACCCGCGTGAGCTGCTGACGTTGAACCGAACCACAAGAAATACAGCACAATCCGTGGCCTCAAGTCGGTAATGAGCGGAGATATTTAAGTGATGGTGGAGGGGAATCGGTTTTCGCACACCGAAGATAGCTTTGATGAGGTTGTTATGAGGTACGCTTCGGAGCGCTGCGTTCTTGAATCGTCGTTGCCAATGGCAACCTGTAGCAACATCAGAGCCACGGAGCGTACGGAGACGCGCGATTTTTACCTTTTGGCTCGCTTGTTACTAGCATGCACCTCGCACATCTACTCAAGGTTTGGGGGGAAAAGTATAGTCATATATTTAAGTGATATCTAATTATTTTTTCCCTTTTTCATATTTATTCTTTTAGCAGATCAATACAACGGCCAAGAAGCTGTGGGAAAAGGGTGGCAGTAACGATGTGAAGGCAACCGGTGGAGCAACTGGTCCACTACCACCGTTACAGCTGCATGGTACAACCGACCATCAGGTATGGCCTAGCTCAACCTGGTCGTCCCAGGGTGATGCGATCCTGGGACAGCGCCGAATTTTCCAGCATGCACCCGACAGCAACCCGACAGGGTCGACGGGCATTTTGAGGTTGGTTCAGAAGCGACAAGGATGTGTGTGAAATCGGACAGTAATAATATTCTTTATCGTTTCATTGTAGTCCTCGCGATTCCACCGGTGGATTGGGCGTCAAGATGGTGGAGTACGTACTAGGCGGGTCTCCGACCAACAAGGAAAGTCCGCTGGCCAGTCTGGAACCCCGGTTCAAGGGACTGAAGTTTGATGATGGAGATAAGGTTGGTATTAGTGCGTGTGTGCTCGTATTGATGTTTGATTGATGATTAAACGAGCGTTTTTCTATCTTCCTCCTCTCTTTCGATAGACTTCCGATGATAAGGATAAGGAAAACTCTCCGTTCGACACGAATGGACTAAAGAAGGAGGAAGTGGTCGTACCGGGTACGAACGGTGTCGTGATGGTGAATGGCATCGACGATGACAAGGGCTTTAAGTAAGTATTCACCGAAGGCGTGCATCTCGCACGGTCGGTTTTAGGGCTCCTCGAAATAAACGAACTGTAATGGTCGAATAGTCGCCTTTCGTTCCATAGCCGTACGCCGGGCTCACGGCAACCATCGCCAGCCGAGGAACAGCTACCGAGGCCCAACATTCTCGACCCTACCTTGGCAGGGGGCGTTGGGGCTAGTGGAGTGCATGGTGGTGGTGCTGGTGCCGGTGGTTTCCCGCAGCATCATTCGTTGCATAACATGCTGGGATCAGCCGCCCCCGGTAGCAACGATGTAGCCCAGCAAGCGGCCGCGCTCGGTTCGTATCATCCGCAGATGATCAACCAGATGGGGCAGATGGGTCAGTTGGGCCAGATGAATCAGCTCAACCAAATGAATCAGCTGAATCAAATGAATCAGCTCAGTCAAATGCAGAGCCATGTAATGAACGGTGTCGGAGGCATCCCGCAGATCACACAGGTACGTTTGCGCTGGCCAATGGAGATCGCTCCGCCGTTCGTCCCCGCGATGCATACTAATCCGCTTGCCGTTTCGTTTTAGAACCCGATGGTGAATCAGCACGGGCAGGGTCCGAATCAGATTGATTCTCCGGCCAATCTTCTCCAGCAGCCGCATAACTTCGAGCTACAGGTAAGTGAGCCTTCGGTTTGACGCTACGTTACGATGGCCGGCGTGCCATGGCCAGTGGCCAGTGGCCGGTAAATCGCGGACGACCAGAGCGGCCGAAGTTTTGTTACTTCGCGAAAATATCGAGCGGTCGTCATCGAATTTTTCGAGCGGTCGAGCAGTCGCCGCTACGGTTGACACGTAGATGGCGCTGTCTTAATCGCCCTCGCGCCCATAGTCTACTACTCGACTTTTTTCGCTCGATTCATTCGAGCACTGAGATGGATCTTGTGCTGGTCGGGGAGGGGGCGGACGGACGGAGCTGTTGTTATTTGTTATTTGTTATTTGTTATTTATTGTTGTGTTTGAACCAGCGGTACAAAAGCGACCCGTCTGGCCGCACCGACTAGCTAGTGTTCTTTTAAATTATCAAATGCTAAATTTTATAATTACACCTTCCCAAGGACTAGTACACTTTATAACTAGTACACTACATTAACTCATTGCAAACAGCTGCTAAATGAAATCAGTGCAATCAGCTTTAAATGTGTTCGAATGCGATATGATTTTTTGATAAAAAAATTGATTAATGACGCAGATTGCGGTTTCAAGGTGGCCCAAAAGGATGGTATTCGTTTCCTTGCAGCACTTTCACAGCAATCGCATGTGTCACAAACTAACTAACGGTCACTTTGGGCGACGTCGACGTCTCCGAAGTGGTTCGTCCAGTTGCACCAATCAATAAATTTGTCATCCGGTTCCCATTTTTCCTGCGCCAGAAACACAGCACACTAGTACACATATGAAGAGAGGTTTGTTTGTGGGACAACAGTTATTGGTCCACAGACGACGTAACACAGCTCCCCGTGGATTCCGGTGGCGGTCGGGGGGTGCTTTCCGGATGACAAGGGTTCAAGGTTTTACTGTTTGGCGTTTCCATTACCTGGGATTGAACGCGAACGGTGTGTCCGAGTGCGGTGCAAATGCGGCTGGGCAAATCCCTTGAAGGAAAAGCGGTCAATGCAGCAACTCCATTAGAAAGTGGGTGACGCGACGCGGTAGTTTGCGGTCTGCGAATGGAGAGAAATATTGCCCTAGAAAAACGTTTGCTTTCGTTTCCAATGCACCCTCCCGTGTCCGAGGAACATGGGCGAAAAGGTCACCTAGTGGAGGTGGACTTCTAGGCCCCAGCTCTAACTTCAGTGCGTCCTGATCATTGCGAGATTACGTGTGAGTCTCGTTGCGTTACTAATGGGAAAACAATTTATATTCCATGAGTTGTAGAGCGTCATTAATATCGATAAGAACTGGGGGAACGTGGCCAAGGCCACGCGAAGACATTGAGAAAGAAAGCGCAAAACAAGAAGAAAAGAAGCCCTGATTTTTTCTTCTTCTATTTATATCACTGTTTGATTGCTTGCTGTGCATATATTATCATATCATGCAGTTTGATTCACAAGCCAGACACCGTTTGTGTCGACAGACGGTCGTTCTACAGGACCACCTCAGTCCTACTGACTGTTGCCATGGCAACGCAAGTACTTTACGTTAGGACGTGACAGCTTCCTGTCGAGCGACTCGAACGGGAAGGGCGCTCTGTTTTCAATTGTTGCTATCATTTACAGAAGTTAGCGCGGAAACTCGAATGACGCTTCACCTCCTCGTCCTGGCGGGGAATAAATTACAGACCACCCCCGGGGATTGAAGGAGGGACCGCCATATGGCGCCGCCAAGTCCGACCCGACAGAAAGGAAATAAAATAAAACCAACCGAGCCAAACCTTACCGAAGTAACTTGAAGCGCTTTCATTTTCCACGGCCTACTATCGCCAGCGTACACTCCTCGATTACAGTGCCTTATTCACGCCACCGACGCATGTGTGTGCGTGCTCGCGCGCGGGTGTTAGTGTATGAACTGGAGAGTGATCAGGTTATCCGTTTGTGTCTCTCCGGAAGCGGAAGTGAGCACGGACTTCGTTCTTCCCCTCTAGTGGCTTCTTCTTCCTTCCACTAACTTATCAATCAAGATTAGATGCACTTAGTTAGGCAAATTTGCTGACGGGATTTGATTATGGAAATGGTTCACCACTGGCAGGGTGAGGACGACGAGCATGATGCCGCCTGTCATTCGACATCCTACCGACTTCTGGTGGTTTGCGCATAGGCTGTGCAAGATGGCCATTTGATGGAAGATGGTCGAGGAGAATTAGCACCTCGATTAATGTCTCCATAAACTGGATTTAAAACGAAATGAATAATCATCATCAGTCGGCATCATCATCATCATCATTGCTGGGGAGTATCTCGCTTAGAAGCTCCCCCTCGTTTTGGTGGAGGTAATGCGGTAATGTTTTCATTTTTGTCCCGTGACCGAAATATGACCTCAACACCAACTGGTTCCAGACTGCTAAAGACACCATTTTTTTGTTGCCTTTAGCAAGAGCGAGAGTTTCCCGCTGCAGCAGAACCTTTGGTAGAGGCAGCATTACCATACTGTCCTGTTGTGTGTTTATCAAGATCAGAGAACCGGGATAAAAAAAGACACTCGCTTGCCTAACAGCGACCGGAATTGATTAAAGATATGGATCTACGATTTTGTGCTTGTGGTATGATGTTGCTGGCGACTTGACGCGAACTAATGCTAAACCAAGCAATAGAACGAAGACGGATGAGATGACCACAAACATAGACTGCTGCCGGCTCAATCCGATTCTGTCAAGCCACGGAGCAAAGCACACGCAGCGACACATGGCGGTGGGTGCTTCTTTCATAAGCCATCCTGGCCATTGGCGTGCCATTGACGATTGATTGAAGAGTGAAATTTGATGCCACTTAAGAGCCACATCATCACTTTACCGTCAATGATAGCTCAATTTTCGTGGAACCGACCATTGTAATGGCGATTGTCATTTCAATTGTCCGTCCCACGTTGCTAAGTGGTCGTCATTTGATATTCGAGATGTACAAATCGTTCAAATTACCTGGACAGCCGTACCTGCCAAACTATGTTCCTACGGTGTGTTCTGGACGATATCATAACTTTCAAAACCCAAAGGCATCCTTGCTTCTACCTCCCTGCTGCTGCTTCTGCTGCTGTGGAAGCCATTCTCACACTGTCTCGTGACAAATGATGAAAAGCCAACAGAAACTGTCGTATCATCGCTCCATCGCTTTGGCCAGTAATGATGCTCATACGAACAGCGTATGGCACTCCAAAATATGACGTTCCGCCACACTCGGATGAAAAACAGGAACCGCTCACACAAATTGATGAATTATTGCCATCAATCTTTGTGTTTGGTTGGCAGCGCTGTGCTCTGCTAATGTTAACGTAGCGTGAATGCAACTGAGAATATGTGTATTGTACCCATTTGCGTCGAATTGGATGTGTATGGTTTCAATCGATGGATTAGCTGAGTAACAAACCGTGGAAGGTAAAATGAAGGGTGATGCGGAAGAAGAGAGTGGCTTTTTCATTAAAGCAAATCAATCGATTCGTTTTACACATTTTCGGGAATTGTTTGTTCGGGTTTGCTGCGTACGGTTTGAAAGTCATGTAGTTGCGGTGTAATGAAAAAGTAGAACCCCTTCGGTCATTAATCAAGCGCCTTATCGTCGCCGTTCCAGCAGTGCCTCTCTGGTGCAATCTAATCCAATGAAGATATTGTTTGCTTCTATATCACTGTGAATATCATGGTGAAACGGGGAAGCGTGAGCACGGCGAACAACGAGAGCACCGCACTCCTTTGCTTCTTACGAGTGTACGAGCGTGCCCATCAGAAAGGACATTTGTCGTGGATGCCCTTAATAGCTCTCGAGCACACTAACAATCTAATGCTAGGCAGAGAGAGAAAGGGAGAGAGAAAGGTGATCACGTATAGTGTTGGGAATGCACTCTGAAGGACACCAATATACATTAGCTCACGATGACAGTGTCAGCTTCTAGCCCGCGGTGAATGTGTAATGACCGGCTAGGTTCCAGCACAAAATGATAGGGTTTCGGTGCGAGCGACCATTATGTCCACGCAACCTCCGTGCACCCGGTTGGGCAACAAACACTTTCACCTTTCACACCGGCTCTGTGGTTCATGGGCAGGGGTAGAGCACCGCGCTCATTTCACCCGTAATGCCACCAAAACAAACGGGAATGTATAATTGAATGCACGATTATAGAAGAACGAACGGGAATATAGATGGACTGGAGGAGAAAGGTAGCAGAATCACGCGTACTCCTGACTTGAGCCAGAGCATTTCAATGTCCTAGTAGATATAAGGGCAGGATTGGAATGTGGGGTGTGATAAGACCGACCGGTGCAACCAATACAGATTGTCAGCCGCACGCCCTCGTGCAGTAGTGTGTCTGCGGGCAAATTGATTGTGTTTCCCTCAAGTGAGCCACCAGGCGCCTCCATCGGCGTGGGTTTGCTTTAATCACTCTCGCTCGTGCACAAACACACGCAGGCGCAAACAGGCTGGACACAGGCAAACTGTTCGTGACATTCGTTTTTTACAGCCATTTCCGGAATCGCTTTCCGGTGCAAACTGGTGCCGCACGAATATGGGCTAAACGTACAAAAAAAAAAAAAAAAAAGAAACAACGAAACAACAAAAACTGTGTGAAACTTACACGAGAGACCGCAATTAGGTGAATGTTTTTGTTCAAAGGCGAACCATGCCCCCGTGAGGTAGTAGCTTTATTAGCTCAGGAATTTATGGATCTTCTCTAGAGTGGTGTCTGTTTTTTCGGTTTGGGACATTGTTGCGCTCAATCGTACAAGGGGATGGATGGCAAAGCAAATGAACGAACGAATCGATAGATTCTATGGCTTGGTCCGTCTGTATCGTTACGCGAAATATTTTAAAGTATATTTAAAATCACTGAGGATCCTATACTTTTATAAATAGCTAACATCGTTTGAAAAACTTATACGTATCTTACTGTGATTCTAGACAGCATCGATTGCTAGTAACGATCTTAAGCCTAACGTATGGTATGGCATGTACTTCGTCGGTGTACACCATTTCATCCACGCAGTGGTTGGGGTTTCCAGTTTCACCCAATCAAACGTACGTTTTGATTGACGTTTTCTGTTTGATGATTTAGATGCATCCGGTGGGCATTGCATGTCCATGTGTTGCGTTTGAGGAACGCCATTCGGAAAGCGCCTGTCGTGCTGTTGTTTTCATGGCCAGAGGTTCCTGTCGGTTGCAACAAGGCTGATTGGTGGTCTTGATGGACAGTGGAAGGCACTTGCCATCATCATTGGTTTTCCATTGAACTGCTTTGGTTGCGAAGAACACGCCACGTTCACGTAGTTGCATCGAACGTGGATTAGTGTATATGCGAATGACGTGACAAGCGGCAGCAAATGATGTGTGTGGTCTGGGATATTACACATACTTGTGTTCGTAGTAATCTTTAATAATTATTATTATTCGCTGCTTTCCCAATCAGTTTCAATTCGAATTCGAACAACAATTGGTGGACTTGCTTGGATTTAGACGATTTCGTGGTACTGCGGCAATGTCTGTTGATAAATCCCTTATTGTAACATCTAGTTACCTAGGAGGCAAACAAATCCAACCGTAACTAAGCAGAGGCTGCTTCGGAGTTTCGCCACTTGCTTGAACATCGATCGGTTTGTGGCGCTGCCCTATGGGAATACCAAAATTGACGCGTGTCACATATGCGTGTGCGGTGTTGTCACACCTTCGTGTCGGTCGGTGATGATGGTGGTAGGCCGTGCGGTTAGAAAAAGCCTGGCCATTCACTGGCCAAAGGCTCACGCATGTTTCACCTACATGACCTGTGTGCGAGTTCGTTGGAATTGATAGTGAAACGATTGGTCGGAGTTTGTTTTGCACCTGAATAGCCTCGGTTACGTAGGAATTCTAATGGTCTGCTCGCCTTCCCGCAACATCTAGTAGCCTGGTGGTCGTTCATATGACCATACCGTACGCCATTTACCCCGTCGCCCATGGGTCGCATCTACCATCCGATGGTAATGACGGATCAAGCGGGGCGGTCTGGAATATGTGGTATTTGCCAAACATGCTGCTTGAATATGTATGACTACGATTCGGAGCGAGGTTTTTTTTTTCGGTTTCCTTTCTCAACCATTGCCTGCGTCGACCGTTAACGAAGAGGATAGGTGCGGCACCGTACCGCGCACCCGTGCCCTTCTTAAGCACACTTTTCAAAACCTCTTCCTGCTGCCAGAGTGGAGAAGCGAAGAAGGTGTTTTTTTGGGGCTACGTGTGAATTCAACCTGATCAGGTCGCATTGGTCCATAACTTATTGGTCCATCCTGCTGCTGCCCTGTGTGTTGCTTTGATGTTCAATCGAGTTTGTTTCCATCGCGCTTCGTATGGATTCGTCTTTGAATTTTGACAGCAGCGTCGTCTCGTCAACGTATCACATATGCATGCGGCCGTTTGCTGTGCCATGGCATGCTATCTACGATGATTTGCCGCAGGCTTCAGAGTCGTTGGTTGGTTTGGCAAACGGCACTGTCGTCATATGTTTGTTGATGTCGAACGGTGCTATCCTGGTTACGGTTGCTAGTGTGTACTATGCCTACAGTTAACATGCGGGGAAGAATCTTTGGTGTTTGGCGCTTAGCTGCATCTTGCGAGGCTCGATCTAGTAGCTCGATACGACATTCGGAATGTTTAACCAAACACCTGCGCAGACACATCATTTAATAGAAGCTAAATTTGATCTAATTGTCGAAAGCTGATAAGTCACTGCGACATTCGCAATCTTCGGAGCCTCGTTGCGTTACATGGTTGGCTGGAATGATTTCCAGCCAGCTGCCATCGGAGTGTCTAATTTGCACCACCTTCGCTTCGCACTGATTATCACACGTGTTGAACATTACCTCGGAAAGGAATGCGATCTCCGCTCGTCATCATCATCATCATCATCATCATCACCATCATGATCCACATCATGTCTGGTGTCGCGTGTCAGCTCGGTTGAGGCTAGTCCGGAAACTGTTTGAAAGTGATGCACACACACACCAAACACCATCTCATCACCATCCAAGAGGATAGATCTAGTCCGTATTTGAATCCGACAAACGCACCACATAGAACGACCGGGACCAAGGGAGGAGTTTAGGACGCTTTATTGCGGAATTTGGCTATAGCAGTTCCGTGTCAGGAAACAGGCAGTCCACCGCTAGTATAGTAAAGCTCTACAATGTGCCGCCTGAACGATAGTGTGGCCTCTACAGCGAAGGTTGATGCTACTAATCGTTGGTCCGTGTGAACGCTATGTGGCAGTGCGTGGAACGTTGATGCTTTGATGCGTTAAGCGACATAAATTGGGTTACACCGACCAGCCGAGGCGACAACGTTCGAGATGGGATTCGTGACCATGCCGCAAACGGATGACGAGATACAAGGCACCAGCACCAGATACAGTGCGCAAGCACGAAGGGGGGCCGTGTGCACACACAATGTGGACAGCGTGGATCCACCATCGGTAGCACCGGATCTGATGATGAGAAACAGGACCAAACAATGTGTGCTGTGTGTGTGTCAGAATACTATCGTCTCATGTCGGTTGTGCCATGGTTCAGGTTCTGTTCTCGCAGGTTGATTACACCAATGCCGCCATCACGAGGAGCTGGTGAGCTCGGCCGTAAGTAGCGCATGAATCCTACTCTCGAATTGTTCTCCCACCCGGGGTGTGCCCTGTGCGGATTTGGTAAATTAATTCCACCGGACGACGTCACCCAATAAAGCGCTCCAAAATGGCCGAAATAATGCTGTCCTGTTCCTGTGTTGGCCAGTAGCTCGACATGAACGTGCACGGAACAGGAAGTGTCCGATTGTCGATGTACCCCACCACTGTACGGCACCAATCGTGAGGACATCCAAGGGCCACTGTTAAAGCTGTTACTCTGATTTGACCTAGAATGAGTGTGTGTAGAAAACTCTGCCACAAAGCTCTGTCGAATTGCAATAACGAGTAATCGCGCCTCCATCGGTGGATTCTTCCCAAAATCTGGCTCGGGATCTTATGATCAGGATTTACATTTCATCTATTTCCTCATCAACCAGTTCGCCTATTGCTACCGGGAGTTAGTGGATTGATGATATAATGAGCACGGTTTTATATCGAGTCATTACAATTTAATAACAAAACTTCCAGGGTCCTGGAACAACAGTGAACGATAAGGGGGACGTTTGGGATGATACACTGACGACGGCCAAGTCCGTTGTCGTCCCTCTGTGTGAGAATGTTGGTATTATGATATGGCGTTTCGTGCATCACGAGGACAGAAGCTGCATCGCTTAGGCGCTTGATACTCATCCTTCTTCCCACTTATTGAACTTTGCAATCTTGCTGCTTCGAAGCACTGTTGTGGCTTCTCCCTCGTACGGATGTTTTATCGTCGGCTTAGAGCCCTCGCTCCCTCTAGTTTCTGCTGTGTTATGCTAACGGGCAGCAGCGGCTCATTAGAAGGAGAATGACGAGGTTTTTGTCATCGGTTTTATTATTATTGCTGCAGCCCCCGGCCCCTGACGTACACGTTTGATTAGTGCTCGGTACACATCAACGGGAAGAGTTCATATTGACGATTGTGACGCCATATCGCTATGACTCTTCATGTGTTATTGGAATCCGGGAAGAGCACTTATAAAGGTCCGCTGATCATCCGCTATCATCGAGATCCTTCCGTCCGAAGCGCGCATAGCATAGACTGCCTGTAATGCTGATGGCCACGAGCTCCACGAGTGCGCCAATCGGCAGATAATTGTTTGATTTTATGCTTCGTGCTTCTCTATCGTGTATTTGTGTAGTGGAGCAAGCTTTTAATGCTTGATGAAATTGAAATATCTGTTTTGTTTTATTTTTTTTTAATCCTAGTTCGTTGCACTAGAATAGTTCCATTTTCCCAGAAACGATGAATGAAATACGACTACGGGAAACGAAAGCCTCGCTCTTGAGGACATCTTCTCGATAATTGGGAGCAATCATGCAGCATAGTTTGATTGTCACCAGCTGTTTGTTTGTTATCATTTCTATCACACTACGATGTCAAATAGGGACAAAGAATGGAAACAATGATTGGTTAGTAATTGCCAATACTGTAACAAAGACTGCGTGAAACAACAGCGAGTTGTTCGACGCTAGAAAAGCATCCGATTGGAATCGGCCACCGTACTCGAATAGGACTCTGTTACTGGCGCAGTACGCAGCCATAACCGTATCTGCCACTCTGCGCCGAATGGATCGATTGATTAAAAATTTAACATCCCTCAACGAACAACTACTTGACAGCCTTCATCATCTGCCCCGAGGGATGTCATACAAACAATTGATGCGACAACGTCGCCGCCTGTCAAGGCGAGGAATCGAAGGCCTCTCAGATTGGCAACAAATGGCCGCAGGAGCGGGGGCGACTGGCGCGGTGGCACATTGTTGCGTTCGTTCGATGAAAAGATGAGACCCCAGGGAGAGAGTACCCAGCATCATCATATCGTCTGCTGATGCTTGTTGAAATCCACCAGCGCATTCCGTGGGCGCATTTCGGATGGATAAGTAATCAATTGTCCATTCTTGTGCCGCTGATGACGCAAGTAATTAAGGCGGTTTACTCGTTATCCGGATGGAACCATTTTTCAACGCTCAAGAGCTCACGTTGACTCACGATTTACCATTATTTTATCGGTATGTTTCGGATGGTTCGAGTGATTTTTGCTAGCAACCAATCGGTGGCACGTTGCCGGTTCGTTCGGATTGCGCGTCACCGGCAGCGGCGGAGGGTGGCGATGAAAAAAGGGCGCACCAACGAATGGGGAACACACATACACACAGAGAGCTTTCGGATGGTGGACTTGCCATTAATGAGCTCATCAGATTTACCATCGGGCGCAAAACCCCAGGCTTTTGCCAGAATATTGTCGTATTTGCTGTTAATTCGTTTCTTTTTTTGTGCCAACAATGCTGATGTGTCGATGCAGGGCGGAGTTTTTACAGCTTGTTGGCTACTCGACATGCACTATTGGTTTTATCAGTTTTACTGCTCTTTAATAAGCTGGTTGAATCGCGTTCGCTTCTGTTCAGCTTTGCCCAGCGAAATATCGGCCAGGTATGGTATTGTAAAACAGGGTAACTTTGTTGGTTTTTATTTGAATTTTTTCCCGAATTTTTTCCCGAATGATATGAACACATTCCATATTTCCTGCTGCCAGTTCTTGCGAATTGATTTTCTATCATATCTGACAGATTATACTTGGAAAAGTAAAGTAAATTGCATGTCTATAGGATAACATTTATTTTTTCAATCCCTGATCATTCCCCAGAAAGACAAAATAAAAGGAAGAAAAGTTATTGACAGAAAATATTGATTTGAGTGCATCAAGTATAAGGTTTGAATGATGAAAGCTACGTTTCAGTGATCATAGTTACCCCTGTTTTACGCTGCATATTGTCGCAATATTATTTTTTACAATTTCCATATCAAATAGCGCTGTCTGTTCCAATTTCTTTTGTGTAAGTTATGATATTCTACATGAGCTCTCTTGGATTTGGTCACTAGTAACAGATATCGTTACATGATACGTAACAAGGACACTCATGCCGATGCTTTAAAGTGCTTTAATATGCAATGCGTTACCTGTGCCGACTCCGGCTTGTGCCTTCCGCCAAGGTAAACGAGTACTCCATATTCTGCGAAACTGTGCAGTCTGTTCCACGGTTCCACGAAACGCTAGCGAGCTACCTTAGCTCGTACGGCTATATCGCTAACCACCGGTGATATGACATAGAAGCTTCGCTGCATAGTATGGAACACCTAAGCTGAACTCAAACGATGGTGCGTTTATGTGTCGATCACTGGGAATACAGATAGAGGATGCAGGTCAAGTAAAATAGGGTAACTGAAGGAACGTAAGAACCATTTGAATATGACATATGATTGGTGCCCGTTGCGCGCACCGCACATCATCTCGTGCACCTCTTTTATGAGCGTTTCCAGCTTTAATGAGGTTTGGGGTAGAGTTGAGGATTCGATGAGCAACTTAGAATTCATTGCCACCGTTCCCGTTGGTGTGCCGTTCGGAGGGGACTTGGTGTCTAAAGCACCTGCTCGGAATCAAATCGGAAACGACGGGTAGTATACGGTTTCAATTGTAATTCAAATCGCAATCGGTGCAATTTCCTTTCCGTGGCGAATCCGAATGGGTAATTTTCGACGGAGCTTTTACAACAATGATGATCTGCATGCATAGCGGATTGTGGCGGTGGGCACATGGAAATGGGGCACTTATAGTAGACGAGCTGTTATGCTCTTAACCGTACCCCACAGCCACAGCCGCAGAGGCGTTAAGGAGGATATCACGCACTTCGTGCACTATATGGCCAAGCGTCTTGACACTTGACTTCCCAGGAAGAAGCGTGAAGCGTCCAAACAATCCAAACATGGTACGGTGGTTCGCGACGATGGGACGCAAGGAATGGAACGGAAACAGAGCATAAACTTTACATGCCCGGAAGGCAGAAGGTCCCTCGGATGATGATGTAAGTGTATGTTGGAAGGTGTCTACCCGCTTCTCACTTTGGCACAAAATCTATTTGTAAAGAAACACTCAGAACGCCGCTCCATCCATTGGTTGGAGGAGTGTTGTAGGAGGTAGTTTTGCAGTTTGAACTTGAACACTTCTTCCGACACTCCTTCGCACAGCCAGCCAGCCAGTCGGCTGCACGTGCACGTGTCCTGGTTCCACACACGCGCATATGGATCGATTTATACTGATGATGATGATGGTGGTGGTTGTGTGTCGTGTGATCATAAACATAAATAACAAAGGAACGTCCCCGGTGCTAACCATAAAATGTAAAACTATGTGAAGAAGAGCGGCAACGCTCGGTAGTACCGGTGGACCAGATTGAGTGAGGTCCTTCTTGTCCCCAGCAGCGGTGGCACATATGCCTCCATTTGCTCGGAGGCATATTTTTTTTGCAGGAGGAGTGTCTCGTCCACGCCGTCGTCGTTGTCGTCTTGTGTATGCCGTTGCGTCTCTGTTGCCGGGCGTCTCTGGTGATAAAATAGTTTTTTTTTCTTCTGCGAAAACTTCCACTATTACTACTACTTCCACTACAATAGTACAATGGGGGTGGAGCGCCGCTTCGTTTTGGTTGCTGAAACTCAAACAACATCGACCACACCGACTGCATTAAACGGTGTTGCGCCACACCGGGGGGAAACCAGTTGGTAAAAGAATTAAACTTTTTCCTTCACGTTGCCGCTGGTACCGTTTTGTAAGTTTTCCTTTTCAGAAGAGTCGGTCCAGCGGTCCAGGACTCCGTACTCCGGACTTCGGAGCACTTACTTGGTTAAAGGTTAGGGTGATCGCACAATCACAAAGTCCAAATGGCGCCCGTCCCTGGCACGTCCTTTTTCGGCGACGTGAGGTATGCAACCGTTAACTTCGATGCTATGGAAGGTGGAGGAGGGGATGGTGAGGCTACACGGTACGTGGTTTTTGGAAAAGTTTGCTTTCCAGCTTGACTTTTGACCCGCTTCTTCTTCTTCTTCTTAATTTTCCTTGGCGTCATTTCAAGACTCTTGCTATGATGCCAATGGTGGTGTTGCCGTTGCTGGTGGTCGTCGTGGTAGTTGTGGTGGTGGTGATGGTGGTGTTGGTAGAGTACTTCACGCTGATGAAGATGATGATGTGATAATGTTTGGTTGGTGTGCACTTGGAGAGTACTACGGCTGGGGTTAGTTGTTTCAATTACAAAGTTTTTGGCCACCACGAAGCGACACCCCTTGGCATGCCGTTTTACCATCCATCTTTGCTTGCGCCGTTGGTTGGTGTGTCAGTCGGTTGGTCGGTCGGATGGTTGGTGGATAGTTGGTCCGGAAAATATTAAACTTCTGCTTCGCTGCTTGACTTAATTGCTTAATTCAGTTGGATCTTGGGTCCAGAAGAGGAGAATGACGGCCATTTTGCTAGAAGTAGCCAAGTAATAGTGTTTACTTAAAGATAGAAGAGAAAAGAATTTATTTGAAGGGAACTCAACTGTAAGGTTTCTCACTTTTGCACAATTTGAATCCTAGTTGCCCATCGTTCACGATTTTCCATTTTATTCCCCAGTCGGCAGATCTACATCCACTATGACAATATGGTATGGAACTTACCCTCCTGGTGGTGAAATGTCCCTTTTTCTTTACGACCCGCATCATGCGGCACAATTGACTCGGTTTTTATTGGTGAGCCTAAATAGGACAACTGACGTGCGTGTGTTTTTCTTGGTGCCGTCGGTCGGTCGGTCGGCCGGTACGGCACCCACTATGCTCCGGAGCCCGAGTCCACCGCCCGGTGTCTTTAAAGTCGGACCCGCGTTGAAGTGGATCGATAGACCTCGGGGTGTAGTAGTAGGTGCTAAACTTTGCGCAGGAAATGCCCATTCACACGAATGGCGAAGGGCACGCGGGCGCCAGGTACATATGCGGGATTCAAAAAGGTAGCCGTGGATAGCGGTGCCAGGCATACCCACCCCAGGGGTGTGCCACCCATCCAGTCAGCCAACCAGCCAGCAAATATGTTATTTTTCCGAATGGCACAGTAACCTTTTTCGCACCAGCAGCGAGCCTCTGGAGGTTGCGATAATGTATGCTATTTTTGGGGGCCACATAAAACACCACGTTTCATGCACCGACACCGCGACCGTTGCTGCTGGTACGTACCATCGTCGTATGGCGTCTGTACTTTAGCGAGCTGTAAAAAAAAAGATTAAACAAAGTTCATTTAAAGTCGCACTGGCTTTTCTTTTCCTACGAACTTCTGCAACCTGGTTCTAGTAGACGTGTTTTCGAGTGTTTCAAATCGTACTTATGGAATGTTATGTTATGGGCTACTGCGATGGTTCTTCGAAAAACATTGATTTAAAGTAAATACAGGCCCACCACGGGTGTCCTCGATGTTCATTATTGAACACTGAGAATCATGTTTGTTTTTTAGTGTGGAAAACACACTTTCCTTTCCTTTTTTTGGAACACACGGGTGGGTCAACCAATTGACACCTTTATCGTCTAACAGCTTTGCATTCGTGGCAAGCAAACGAAATAAGGGTCTGCACGTATGAAGTCGTCGACTGCCCGGATGGTTCGTTAAATTGAATATTTATGAAACAAACAAGCTACATGACCTTTCCCTTTCCAATCGTAGAAAACACTACAGTATAGCGCACTTGTACAGGATTTTGCGAATCACTTATCTTCTGCAGGGCTTCAATGTTTTGTGAGCGCCATTTTTTAGGCCAATTATGATTACAGTCTTTGCGAACATCTCTTGGCAATTCGTATATGTGTATGTGCTCTGGCGTAAAACTCCGGGAAAAGTGGGGAAATTGTATTAAATTATGTAAAACAACTGGAATGGACTGCATTGTTTTGGAAAGTAAAATGAATTTAATCGGAAGTTACTATAACGTTCCTACTTTTTCTTTCTTATCAAATTTCACCGGATTATTCTTCTCCATTGCTTTTATCGTTTTCTTCTTTTTAACTACAAAAAATCAATTTTGATTCTCCAACGCTTGCAACGTTCACTTCTTTCATCGCAGTTACCGTTGCGCGCCGTAGTCGCAGAATTGAAACCAAAATGTGTTAGAATAACTCAACTCAAGGTAGATTTTCTGATAACTAACATCCCTTTCACGTTTAAAACGCTTCTAATTTCTCAGTCAAATGTACCCGTACCACCTACACGATGCTCAGGCAATGACCGCCTGCACCACACAGCAAATTACGGTTTAGTCACAGATCGCACAACACGATCCCAACCCGGACGTGTCCTGGCGGTGGTCCGTTCAACCGGTGGTTAATTTCCATCCATCCGGCACCGCTAAGATGATGGCGGGATTTTCCCTTTCGTTTCTTTCGCTTGCCTGCTTGCTTTCGATCCACACCTATCCCCAGTACGTTCCCGTACCACTCAGTGGCCACGCCAGTGTCACCGTCCTTCGGTGTCCTTTCTGCGCTCGGTCGGGTCCGGACGAACCCGAATGGTTTATAGCAGGCATTAAATTAATTAGTTGGATGGTTCAAAATTAGTTTGTTTGTGCCTGTTGTTGGTTTGCGTTGGTTGGCCATCTTTTTGGTGCCTTTGCTTGCAGCCCTTGCCTCAGTAGTTTGCAGGCACCGGTCCGCATCGGATCCTCTTGTTGACGGATCCATTCCTTGCTGGTTGCCTTGGTTGGCTGGGATCGCGATTTGCTTGTGCGATTAGCGTCTGTACTCTCGATTCTCGCGCTGGAAACTGCTGCGAATGTCCCGTTACCTTTTTCCGCGAGAGGGCGAATGTCCTTTCCTTCTGGAAAATGAGAATTTTAATAGAGCGATGGTCTCTCCCGATACATACCTTTCCGATCCGGTAACCTCACAGGCTCCATACACGTTGCCTGTTGGGATGGTAACGGTGACGAGATTTATTAGAGGAAATATAGAGCAGCCGCCTGTGTTTTATTGGTTCGCATACATAACCAACTGAAGGTTCTCATTACCGCCAGGGATGGAAGAGAGAGAGAAAGAAAGGGCGTCCGGGGGTACTCTGGCACTGGATTCTTGGGAGGGAACGGCGCTGTACGCTTTAATAGCGTGAAGATCATAAAAGTTTCATGTCATCAGAGAAAACATAAAACAGAGAGCGGACGGAGTGGGGGCTCTACGATGTTATCCTTTTCTCCGCGGCCTCTCTCGTGCGTCTAATCGTGCACGCCTTTCCGCTTGTCCATCGGTTTGCTCCGATGTGATTATAGCCGTCGACGTCCTGATTGGACGACGGATTTTTCCACCTCGATCGCGACGGCATCTTAAAGCTCGCCAGTGATAGTTCACCATCATCTGCCAATGGCCAATGTCGACGAACCCCGCAACCCAGTCCGAACCCGCGAGCTAATAAGGATTAGCTGCTAATGAATACTGATGGTTGAACTGGCTCGCTCGCTCTCTCTCTCCCTCTCTCTTTCTGTCGCTCTCTGTCGGCAGAGTAATTACGGTAAACAGATTTCCTTCGCTGCCACGAAACCCCCAAAGAAAGCGCCACCACAGTGCCGTACCATAGTGCCGGGCGGGCGTGTCCAACTGTTGCGCCTGTTGTCTGTCTTGTCTGTCGGGGCGACACTATGGCCGCTAGCCAAACACACGATGGCAACCCGCCGGTGGTCGCGTGGATGTTGTTTTGCCCCAGGGCCGTTTGTCTCCAATAATGTTTCGCACCTCTTCCGGCGGCCCTACAGCCCTTCTTCCCCCGAGTGTGGTTGTTGATGACACGTGTGCCTGCTGCCCCGCCCCACTGTTCACCAAACGAAAGCCTTTCGATTCGGTTCGCCGCATGTGAGCGGCAATTAATTCCGGATATTGTTGTCCATTGGATTTTACGGGAGAAGGCGCGCTTGGGTTTCTTGGTATCCCCGGCCGGATGAGGACGTCCGTGTCCTCGCAGTACTCTCAGTCCGTGGGTGTGGTGTGCTGCTGCGGACTGCGGTGAGGTCATAAAGGATTCATTGTACCCTGTGGCCGCTCCGGTACTGCCAGCTCACATCTCGCATCTCGAATGGGGTACCGGCGAAGGGAAATAATGGGGACTATTAATTATTTTTAGGGATCGGTTTGTTGTTTGCGGTAAAGTTTGGACGAGAGACATGAAACACTATATTACGACGAAGTCGGTCGTCAGGAGTTCGATTTTTGGTGCCAAAAATTTGCGTTAGTTTTGGGTTTATAAATTTTCAAGTGGAGTTGGCGCAGTTTTCGCGTCTTGTTTCAAAAATTATTGTACCATAACTAACGCAGCTTGTTTACTGAACACGAAACCACGAAATTGGTCCACCGGTAGAGCACCTCGGTAGGAGATGGTACAATGGATTATGATTTAATTATGAACATTCTTGCTGAAGCCCTAACGAGACCCCGGCTAACTTCCGGCTCATCCTGGCCAGTTTTAACCGTCGTTCTCGCGCGCTGTGTTCCGTCAGCCACCCCCTTTGCTCACAGTTGCCGGAATTTTCGCTGCAAAATGTTGAAAAGTTCCTCAGCGCTTTCCCCGATGGAAAACTAAAATAGTTGGAAGCACCGTACTGACTGACACGCTTTTTTGTGCTCTTTTTGCGAGCCCGACTTATTTGTGGATCAATTAGACTAACGAATCGGTACCACACTGTTCCCTGTCGAGGAACACAGGTTTCCTTAAACTCGAAGCAGCAGCTGTTGTGGTTGCTTCACTCCGGCGGGGTATACTTTTGGGGGGAATTGGATTTATAGAGACAGATGGAAGACCGGCACTTTGTGGAGCAACACTTTCGATCTAGACAAACCTCCAGTGTCAATGGCGCAAAAGGTGTTCCCGGGATCGCCCGGATGATCGCCCTCTCGGGGGAATAAATTAAATTCCTCGCTTTCCCTTCAGGGAACAAAATTTTCCGGGTTCCTGGGTTTTTTTAGTGTGTGTATGGCATCATAAAAAGAATAATGTCCCCGGATAGTGTTCGGAGTCAGTTTTATTAACCCCATCGGATGTTATCCGTTCCGAACGGACGTTCTCGTTGTGTGTATGTGTGTCACAAAATAACCTGTCACATTTCAGGATCATAAATGTTTTACCCCCAATATAGCTTTGTGTGTGGCGGGGGGACCAGGGTAGCCGCACAGAGAAAGGAGGCCTTCCAGGATGCTAAAGGAGCGTTCCAGGATACGGCAGGGTTCTAAATTTATAACCGCTCCAATTGGATCCGGTTATGTTGCACAATAAAGCGGCGAGCGCTGCTTTCACCGGATGGAGGTGTGGGGCAGTCATTAGGAAGAAGAAGAAAGCATACACATCCTTTTTCGCATATTATCATTTTGTACCGAGCACTCCCAACGCTCTATGCTGCTCTTTCTCTAGCACGGTAACAATGCTTTCTTTTCGAATGGCGTAATATGAAGGAAAAGGATTTTAATTTTTTAAAAAACATGCACCATATTACGGGTGTACTACTACACTCTTCTTGTAATGGTTATGGACAATTCTGTGGTTTTGCTAAAAGAAGCACTCTGTTCAAAGGATAAAGAATACTCTTCTGTTTCCCTCCTTTAGTGGGCTTTTAACATTCGAAATCAATCATGGACATAGAGGAAAAGTAAGAGAAAACGCGTGGCGTGGCTGCAGCAGCAGCAACAGGACCTTCTCTGTATTATCCACCATGAAAAGGTGTGACGTACGTGCGGTGAATCCTCGAAAGCACTACTCGCTCGCTCGTTCAATCGTCAATTAGATGGCTGAACACGTTCTCACCGAGCACGCAGGACATGCATGGGCATGATGCAGTAGCAGCTGCGCCGGAAACACTTGAAATCGAGTGTGAGTGAGAACATAATTTATTGTGCGTTTCTGTCGAGTGTAGTACCAACTTAACGTTTCATGCAGCATGCTGTCGGATTGATTTCTGTATTTTTGGTTTTCTACCAATCCATTCAATCAGAGTACTCATTGCTGAAAATGTGCCGTGACCGATGGCGTTCGGTCGTTGGTTTCGGTTGCCAAGTGAATGTTGCCAAGCAGTGATTTCGGTTGTATATGGAATTTTGTAATGTTGAGGATCGGCTTTGTATCAGCAACTTATTGATCGTCTGTGAAGAAGCAATTGAATTCCCTAGCCAGGACAGTAAACAGTAGAAGACAGGAACATCAGATTAAGTGCTCATAGCTGTTGGTGGTGGTACACTTGAGTGAATTCCACCTGCAAAGAAGGCAGGTGACAACCGACCCGACAATGCAAAGAGATGGTGAGAAGCCAATAGCACATCATTCGCAAGGTGTTGTCGATTGCAGCACCCTACGAAGGCATTATTGTGTCACAGCCGCAGACCCCGTGACTGAGGGCAGGTCTGCATTGATGGTGCCAAGTTTCGTAAAGCTCTCCGATCCACGGTTGACATCCGTCGATCTATCGTCAAACGAAAGCCGAAACCATCTTTTATTATTCGTCCCTTCGTTGCAGCTTGCGAACGCCCCCCGGCGAAATGTATCCCGCCACGACGCGAGTGCATATTACGCATCAAGCTGGCTTCTATTCGTGCGCCGGCCATACAGAGGGGTGCCCTATAATGAAGATGTACGTTTATTGCATTCGGCGGCAACCGGTAGAGAGGAACTGCTTTCGCCACGATTGTGTGGTGGCGTGGGCCAGGCATCATCGCGTACATTATGGTACCGCGCTTCCGCTTTTCAGTTGTGCCTGCATTCCAAATTGCATTCTTCGAAATGGGTTGCGTTTGCGACACTCTACTCGCCGCCAACTGCCGATCGTTTCATGCTGTCCTTGACGACTTTCCGAACGGGACCCGGAAATAGGATTATATGTTCGATATTGTGAAGTGCAGTACTAGCAGTAGCACCTAGAATCGTCGCCGATTCCCTGGTTAGCGAACCAGGGTCGTGGTTTGACATCGTTACCCACCATTGTCATAGAGGAGGTTGGCTGTGGCGGCGGGAAGCATACAATGTGTTTGACATGCCACGGATCGAAGCAACCAAAGCCAGCGGATAGTGAAGGTAGAGAGGGAAAGAGAAAGCAAAATCCATCTCGATGAGTGCTCAATCTGACGTAATGACAATTCTTCCCCCGCTCTCTACCGGAAGTGCTTAACCCCCAAGATAGCTTTGATCCATCGTTTGTACTTTGTTTGCGAGTAGGAGTGTCCTCGTGCGCAGAATTTCGCCATCTTCTATTGCTCGCTATTTATCTCTCTTTCCATTTTTCGTTCTAGGTATGTGCTTATGAATTTACTCAGCATTCCTCCATCACTTTCGCGTTACGTTTGGGGTGCCACATGCTCCGAAATCCAGCATAATTGCCGTAAGTAATTGAATCCGTCGGTATTTATCGCATGCACGCCCCACGCCGGGAGATGTAAAACATGCTAATGGTGCTTTCTTTAGTCTGGACAATGTTCCGCTTTCAATGATTGATCACTTTTTAAGATCCAACGTGGGGAGGTGGTGGGGGTGAGCCATCGATCATGATCCAGCGGTTTTAATTGTAAACACATCAACCGACCACCCACCCTACCTTCAAATGTTGACCGTAAATTGGCACGAACTGGAATGAATTCATCCGAGGATGATTCTCTTTCTTTGCATACCAACAGTTTCTCTCGCAGGATTCGCGCACCGTCCCTGTCACATCATCTTTATCGTTTCGCTTCGTTTTCTGTTCACGGATCTTGTGCCTAAGACGCAGCTTTACGCTTCCGTCGGAAGGCGGAAGCAGCGTCATCGAAAACATCCTCCAGTCAAGGTCTCGGTCCTGCCCGGACGTCGCACGGTTGAGGCTGTGCCAACTGGATCTGAAGAGAATCCTTCGTCCTCGTTTTAGCTGCTGAACTGAACGGACCAGCAGTGGAACGTGTGCCGAGCGTGTGCTGTGTGTGTACGTGTGTAACCGCTGGAATTTGTGGTGGCAATGGCAAATCGATTCTCTCGTCTGCCATGGTCGCCGGTTACACAAGGAGCGTTCTCTCCTTTTTCTGTCGCTTCCTTTGACTGACTTTGTCGTCCGACCTCGTCGGTTCCTGTGGTACGCCCGCGTTGTTTGGACCATGCACGAACGGGGTCCATCAATATGGTGTGTTCAATATTGGAACCTAGAACACGAACAACTCCATCATCTTCCAGAGTGAATGTACATATCGGAGCCGACCACCAACGTTCCAACGCATCTCTGCTCGCGCGAGTGCCCCACGTAGGTCCCGGAAGAGGCCTCGCAACAGAGCCTAACCGGAGCAGCGCGAATGTTTTTGACCCTTTAGAGGGAGATCCTTCGTACAAATCCGAGGGATACGGTGGCCTCTCTATACTTGATGGCCGTGTGTGAGAGTAGAATCGACATCTCCACCGTCTCGATAATGGCCGCTGGTGGTGGTGAGCTGATGCTGAATTTTTTACAGCCAAACACCCGGAACGGAAACGTCTCATTAAGTTCTGCCCGGCGCTGACGTCATCGTCCGTAAATAAAAGAAAAGCCCCAAAAAGGTGGCAAGGTGGTTACGTAAGCACACCCGCGCAAGATGGTGGACAGAACGGAGCAGCAAAGCATGTTGCTGGAGCACTCTCGTCGTTGCTGCCAAGCGATCGATCGTGTGGCGCTAAGGGGAGTGCCCTAGATGAAGTCCAGTCATTGGTTTGCGGTGCCGTCCGTCCGTCCAGCGATTCCGTTGGTTTCACCGCGAACGGATCGATTCAAATAATAGCAAATCAATTAATGTTGTAATCCATTTTCTACCGCACCCCTTTTCGTAGCAGGGCCCATTACTGTGACCTCGCAGTGTGTGTGTGTGACCGGTCATTCGAGGACTACCGCGCCACTTGGTGGGCTTTTTAAAGTCCAGTTGTCCTAGAAAACGTGGCAACCGACTTTCCACTAGCTCACGTGGCTCGTTTGTTGGTGGACCACGCTCCGTTCGCCGGTCCTTGAAGGTCGAAAGAAGCCAGCGGCAGTGGCAGGCCGGGTCCTCGAAAAAAGGGTTGGTGTTTGTGTAACAAAAGTGTTGCGTCCAAGGGTAAGGACGCTCGTCGTCCCCACGTGTACGAGAAACACTTCCGGAAGAAAGGCAAAAGCAATCTTACGATTGCAAGCGGCGGGATTGGAGGGAGAAGGATCCAGAGGGAATTAATGGTGCGATCCACTCCGCCGCCACCACTTTTCTTTACACACACACACACACACCCTGAACCAAGGGCCGGCAATGGTTTCAAACAAATTGTCGTCGAAATGCAAGCGTAACGAATCCTTCCTCCACAAGCCACCGCGCGGTTGCCGTCGCCGTCGTCGTCGTCGTCGTACCTGGAGAAAGAGTTTTTCACTCTCCAGCGGACATTCTGGTGTCGGCTATCGCCTCGCCCGCTCCCGGCGGGAATACGTTTTTTCTCGTACTCTTTCTCGAGATGTCGTGATTACGTCTGGTGGGGCTCCGGCTGGCTTGGTGTCCTCGCGTATCCATTTCAAACACACCTTCGTGTGAGCAGAAGTTTTTTTTGAGACACACAGGGGCCGGCCGTGCTGTGGGTGTGGGAGGTCAACATTGATCGACACTTATGACGGGTTTCGGTCCATTTCGGCTAGCTACTGTTGTGATGAACTCTATACGGGGTTTTGCTGTTCTGCTGTGACTTCCCCTTTCGAATGCTACTTCGATTGAGATAGTAGACCCGCCCGTGTTATGCCGCCATAGGTGCGCTGTATGCTGCATAATGGAGTAGCATTAATAAATGACGATCTAATCGGCCACCACCATCACAGCGGGTGCAGACCAACGAATTGAACACAGTTGATTTAATTAGAATGACCGCTCGTGTACAGACAGCGGCGCAAAGAACTAATTTTAGGGACACCGGAGAGCAGCGAGGGCAGCCGGATTGAGAAGATCAATATGGCTGGAGGCGGCAAATCGCTTTGGTATCGATTGTCGATTTCACATAGAGACGAAGGAAGCGGAAATTGATTGATGAGTTGAGAACACACCACAACACACAACCACACGCCACGAGATGAGAGCGTTTCATCCATCTCTAGGCCACGTTGCTGGTGCAGTTGGTTAGGTTGATGGCTTCCATTCCATCGTCGTCGGAGCGTGTATTGTGAACGATAATGGGCCTTATGGTCCTTCGCAAGGACCGGCGGGGGCGAAACACAAAAACATAAGCTCTCCATCCAGGCACTTGCTGCTGCTGCCTCACTGGCGGCCCGCGAAACCGACGACAACGGCGACATCGTCGATGGTTTCATTAGATAAATTAAAATTCATCATCCTGGTGACAGGCGCGGCGGCGGCGCGCACGACGGATGCCCGCTGCTGGGTGTGAATTATGCATTTCGTTCGTCCACGCTATGTGCTGGTATGGCGTTGATGATACCGCGGCATGGGTGGTGTAGGACATGTGTTATCGCCAAAGGATACGATCATTCGGGTCAGGAACCGCAGTTGATTATGCTGCGATTGCTGGAGTTATATAGGCATTTGATATAGACGAAGAGTGAGGCGTTAAGGCGTCAACGAAATACCTTAAATCGTATGCATCGCGCAGCGGTCACGTTCTTCTCGGGAATTAAAGACGGAACCCTGGGAAAGGATTGGCTATTGTTAAGTTAGTGATATTTCTATTGTTCATCGTTTGTTGAAAGGAAATTCCAAACGCTAACTACAACCGTAACGCCACTTTTGTTCGTTACTGTGAGCGACCGAGCCGAAAGCACACGAGCGCCACTCACGAGCGAGAACGCGCGCGCGAGAGAGAGAGAGAGGGTCGTGTTCTCTCTCAGTCCAGCGATTTTCTCTTTGGCGATTCCGAGGGGCGATCGGGGAAAACAGTGGTCAATCGGTAAAAAACAGTGGGTAATCGGCCAAATCGATAAAAACACTGGCCAGAGCAAGACGTGAGTTTTCACCGTTCCCAAATATTACTAAAATCGAAAAATTTCTCAAAGATCGGAAAAGCGAAGCGATCGCAATTCGAATTGCGAGAAAACCCGAGTTACCATTGTTGTGTGTGAGCGTAAATCGTAAAGATTCGTGCGGCGCGCTCTCTCTCTCTCGGTTCCCGCAAATATAACAGCTATACCCGCGAATATCACAACATAAAACCCTCCCTCGCTCAGTTCAACATAAAATTCCCCGAAGCGATGACGGTGGTCTGAAGCAAAGAGTGCATGTGCCGGTTCGGATCTTAAATCGCGTTCGTATTGTTCTGCTAAACCATCATCCCCCAAACATCATTCATTCCTTTGTGGGCACGTTTCCGGTGTTCCTGGGATAAAACGGAATAGTTTGGTTTGGTGCTGGGGCAGCTTGAATGGATCAACTTCATCGACATACCGGGAAAATGTGCGTTTAGTGTTACTTTGGCTACTTGATGGCACTATCATCATTTCGTAGTAACAAGGATAATTGTGCCTTATTGTGTTGACTCTAGAAAGGTGAAACATTGTTGTGCAGACACGAATCGCCGGCACGTAAAGGGACACCCCCCGCGATATGTTTACGGTGTGTCCCATCGATGTAGCCTAATGCTATGCGGTTAGTGCCAGCCCTAGTGACGGTTCGTTACTATGTCACCCCCGGGTTAGTGCGAGAAGTAACAGTAGCAGGCGTTGCTGTTGATCCTTGACGCTAAAGCCACGACGACGAGGCATCGGTGTGCTTTATTGGTGCTATTTCGCGTGTTTGCATTTGTTTTTTTCTTTCTTTTGTCGTGCGCTGCTCTAGTTGTGTTGTGTACGGCTGCTACAGCTGATCCTGTGATCTTCCAATTGTTTATCGATTTGTGTCGCGTTTTTTCACGTTCTTATGCTGGATTGCTTTCGTGCACGAGACGAGAGAGTAGTTTTTGGGGGTAGTTCTGTAACCGTGAGTGAGTAAGTGTGTATGTGCGTGCTTGCGTGCGTGTGACACCGGAACCATCGTACTTGCGAGATACGACCATGTTTCCGGTTGTCTCCTGTTTAGAATGTTTGCAATGATTGATAAGAAGAGATCTAAACCTTTAAAAAAGAAACATTGCGGGTTGCTAGGTGTTGAAATGAGTTGAAAGTTCAATGCGGAGGACTGGACTTTAAGGACTGTACATGATCCTAGTGTGCGGCCGTGTTGTTACCGAAACTGGCACAAGAAAACATCGAAGACGGGATACTGTGTGTAAACGCATGGATGTAAATGTATGCTGGTCGCAACTCGTTGAGAGCATATAGCACAGGCTGCTGCTGCCTGTTGGCAACCTCTCTGGTGGTGACGGTGTGGCTAAGCAAATATTTACAACGGCTTGCATTGTGGTGCCCCGTTTAAACGATGATCTTCCACTGTGTGCGTTACGACCGCCGTTCCTTTGGGTTGGTTGGTTCTGGTGGTGGGTCGTGTTGTGTTGTGTTTTGCTGGCATAATCAGTTTCGGGAAAATGCTTGCTCAAGGGGCGATTGGAAGAAGCAAATCACTGACGCGCGCGCGGCTTACAATCGACTGCTGGCCGCCGGTGGGTCCATCGAGCGCACCACACCGCGAGAGAAGTCTTCGTGTAAAGTGGATTTCCGAAAGGAGCATCACAAGCAGCAGATACCCCGCAGCACTCCTTCGCCTTCGCGGATACCGGAAATCAGAGGCTGAAGCGTGGCAGAGGAGGAAGTTCACTGAACCGATTCCTCCCGGATGATAGAAAAGCGAGAAATACTCTTCCGTGGCGCTGACGCCGGTACAATACTTGTGATCTTGCTGAAGCTCATCGTAAGCAGCAGCAGCGCCCAGCGCCCAGCGCCAGCGCCAGCGCGGTGGAACAACCAGCGAAGCTTGAATAAGGGGCAAATCGGAAAAGTTGTTCGAAAGATTCCTCCCCTCTCCCGCACCACAAATTCGCGACGCCGCATCATAATCTCCACCAAACTCATCGGAGCGGCAACAAGCGCAGCGCATAAGAAGCTAAAAAAAGGGGGCAAGCAACCCGCTCCGGAACCGAACAACCAGCATAAGGTGATTATTGATTTTGGTTCACTGAACCATTAATGTGGGGATTGATGCAGACAGGGTAGAGAGAGAAAAAAGGAAGGGAGAGGGGAATAGGAGAAGATACAGTCACGATCGGTTCGTCATCCTAGGAGAGGATATACCTAGCTTCTCCTCCTCATCTCTTTGCGGATGACGACAACATTGTGATAACAGTGTATTCTTCTCCTATTACTCCTCCGCCTTCCCCTGGTTCATCTCTCCTGTCAACACGAATGTCCTTTTGTTCATCTTGGTTCGTCTTATACTTGGGTTCGTCATGGGTGTGCCAACAGTAAAAGGTCTACGAAGCTCTTGGCCACCTGCCCAATAGCATGTTGGGATAGGTCTTTCGGAGAGCATCCTTCGGTTGTTATGATATGGGTTTGGGTGGGTGGTTAGTAGCATACTCCGCAAATGAAGATCATCTCGCCGAAGAAACTCGTCGGGGTCTCTAAACCGGATCGCGTCACGGTCCGTGTGGCCATGTTGCGTGTTTGCTCCTTCGCTTGGCGAATTATTCATTCTACATGTAATTGGTTCATGATCGCACGATCTCGCTCTCGCTCTCTCTCTCTCTCTCTCTCTCTCTCTCTCTCTCTCTCTCTCTCTCTCTCTCTCTCTCTCTCTCTCTCTCTCTGTATCTATCTGTTCCATTCTTCCTCCTTTTCATGGGGTATGTTCCTTGATGAAGCACTTTACTTGCGAGCAAGCGAAAACGTGGAAGCAAAGCAGCAGAGAGAATCCAAGAATCCCGAGAACGCAACGCATAACGAAGAGAACTTTTTACTGGAGGAGGAAGGGGGTTGTGCTGCTGGGCAGGAGGTGGAAAATAACCCTTCCACCCAACCCCACCCCTTTTTGGAGCAAGCAAAACAACTCGACAGCGCTGCTTCTTGGTAGAAGAAGCATGGAATGAAGCACGAACGAAGAAAGCGCATAGAAAAAAGAGAGAGAGAGAGAGAGAGAATGAAGACGTGAAGAACGTGTAAAAAGTTCATTGAATCTAACAGTAAACTCTCCTCGTTCCTCTTCCACCACCACCCCGTTCCACGAATGGTGGTCTTCCGCTTGAACAGCCGCGGCCGCCGCCGTCGTTACCGCGTGTTCAAGCTGCTCTCCATCACGTTTCTCTCGTGTGTATGCGTGCAGGCAGGGTTTGTGGGTACTTCTGTTTCTTGACCGGGCCTCCCCATCCGTTCTCTTTCTCACTCGCTCACCGGTCGCTGTCCGGTCTGTGTGCTGGAGCGAGTAATTCAATCACAATCCACGCGAGATGTGGGGAACCCCACGCGGGGTACGGGGAGGAGACTGCGGGGAAGCGCAAAGTGGCTAATGTCCCAGCAGAATTGGAACTATGATGGATCCCCATCCACCTTCTGCGGGTTGGTGGTGTGGTGTGGTATGGTGCGTGTCCAGTATGTAGTGCGTCTACTTTCTTTACTTACGAATTGCGGACGAAAATCGTGGTGCTGAAGAAGGAGGTGAGGCAGGCAGGACGAGGGGTTGGTTCCAGTAGAAGAGATTTATGGAGCCACAAGCACTGCGTACACTCTTCAGCGGCAGCGTTTTACTTGGTTGAGGCACGCACGTCTCTACTGTGTTGTTGCGAAGGTGAGAAGGGGGAGGGAGTGAGAGGTTGGTAGGCATCTTGGAGTAAGTCAGCCCCCCGTCAGGAGGTAGTGTGGTGTGGTGGTCGTGATGTGGCAGCGGCAGCGGCCAACCACTTGAGGCGCAAACCAGCCATTTGGAACATCAAAGAAGGGGAGGGAGGAGATGCGGTAGCTGCTAGCAAGCCAGCCAGCCAGCCAGCCAACCCAGGCCCCTTCCCGGCCGACGGCCCCATTAGCGGGCACATTTTTGTGGAAGCTGCTGGTAGAGTACCAGAGAATGGAAGAGGAGCGGCAGTGACGATGGCGGTATGCACTTCTAGAAACCATAATCAGCAGGTTCTCTAGTGCTGTTGTTGTTGTGTTGTTCCGGGGAGAAGACACGACGACGACGACGACCTGGAAGCTGAACGGTCACGAGTCATTCTATCCTCTTCGGCGGTCGGTCGCTTGCACGCTTCGTAGAACAGTTTGTTCTGCTTCTTGTGGTAGAAGAGAGAGAGAGAGAGCGACGCCATTCAAAGACTTTTTTTGGGGTGGTCACTGGCTCTCTCGGGAGCGATTGGGTCGGATTGTTGCGATGATAGTATGGATCCCGGCAGTTAGTTACATCATCGTGGTATTGCTTAGGCTACTAGTTTAACAACTCCGGCAATGAAGCTACGCTCAAGACATATTTAGAAATGGCCGGAAGCTAGTGTGTAAACCGGTATACAACAGCTCTTCTCCTGTAGGACGTGTTCTGGCATAAAATTGCTAATTATATAGCTAGACGACCAGGACCGGGGAACCCTGTAATAGACACCTTCTTTTGGTGTGTTGCCACGTTGGAGGAAGAGCCACAAAGAAAGCCCCACCGAGACACACTTAAAGCTATCAGAGGTTAGAGAAGTCGTCTTCTCAACGGCATAACCCCCGGATCTTAAATTTCCAGTTCGTCGTCGTCGTCGTCGTCGTCGACGTGAATGAAATTCTCAGCTCTGTATATCAGAGCTGCTTGCAACAGATATAAACCCCTTCTGGATACCGGAAGTCACCAGTCAGTCGGAAAGGTGAATCGCCTCGGTTAGCAACACGGGGTGTGTTTGACCTGCTGAATTGCTTAAACATTACGAAATTCCATCTTGTGTTCTATTTCTCCTTATGTCACGGTTGGTCCAGTTGTTGTGATGCGCCATCATAAAGCATGTTCCAGGGCTGCCATGGTAACACTTTTGATGGTACCAGATGATGGCGAACACGAAATCGCCGCATGTCATATGGGGTGTGTGTGTGTTCGCTTTTGTCATGTCTCGAGTTGGTGGCCCACCAGCTTGCTTGGTTAATTCGTCTGCTGCTGCCGCCGCCGGCTTAAGGTTTGCTCGTGCGATGCTCTTGGCCTGCTTGTGCTCTGTGCTCGGTTTTCCAAGGAAGCAATTCATTAGTGCATTACCCCCTTTCCTGGGAAACGAGAAGCTCATCGCGCAAAGCCGAACTCGTGTCGTCACTTGGCTTCGAATACCACGAAGCGGGGATTCAGCTACCTAATCTTTTCCTCTTTTTTATGCTGTGAGACGGGTAGGATCAGAAGTAGAAGACGCGCCCATGGATTACTTACTAATCGAGAACAAACGGATTTCCACCAACTTTTTGCAACACAGACTCTGATGCTCTGATCATGAAAATGGCGAGATTCGCATTATAAATTTAACTTTTGGCATGCTTTTTTTTTGTTTGTCTCTTCCTCTCGGAAGCACAAACTTCTGGGTGCCATGGTGCGTGCTTTTGCTCGTCACAAGCGACACTCCAATTAGGGTGTGAGGTGAGGGTGGCAGGCCACTACCGCTGAAGCGCTGGGCTCTCTTTTGTCGGTCGGTGCCAATCATGAATATTTACGCGCACACAAACAGAAGCACACTGTACTTACTTTCTCTCTCTCCCCGAGCGCTGTTTGTATGCTATGCTTTCCAATTATCGACAAAGAAGCGGAATTAATTAATCTATATTTACACTTCGAATGGCTCGACTTTCCACAACGGCAACGCGAAGTGTGGCGGCGCGTGCAGCGATCATCGTTTTGTGTGTGTTGGCTTTTACTGATCGTCATCAGGCAACGATAATCATCAGCTACTATACCCTCGATTGCCAGTCAACCGTTTGATGAAAAATCGGATAAATATTACAAAGTATCCGGGGTTGGCGGTATTCGCGGTGTGCGCGCGTGTAATTATTCTGCCATTTGCATTTGTCCACAAACATCACCCGCGCACCATCCCTCTACTGTGGCAGCTTCTTCCTTTGCTGTTGCTTCGCAATCAATGATGTGTTCTCGATGAAAGCTCTCAATGAGTAAACACAACACTGCTCCGGGATTGGTGGATGGTTGAGAGAATGCACGCAGATGCAACCACTGACCGACGCGCGAACACACATGCGCTATGCATATTCTCTATTGGTTAAATAAATATTCAATTCATGTGTGTGTGTGTGATTGGGATGATGCAAATTAGTATGCGATTAAGCTGTTGTGAGAACGACCACCATTTGTTGTTTTCTACCCTTTATGCTGATGGCATCCTATTACTGACCGGCGCTATGTGGGAAATTTTGAGTAATATTTTAACATAATTTATGCTCTCGATAAAGGTTGGCTGTGGAGGCGGGCTCGCAGCCCGGGATTTGCACCGTGCGACAAATGGCAAAATGAAACTTAACTCTTTTGTTACGCAGCACAACCGATTATCAATTGGGCTGACAGTAGCCAGCCAGCTAGTGGCCAGTAGTTCGACTTTGCCGCGTGTGTCCAATACATTGTGGTTGATCTCGTTCGTTCGTTCACTCAATTGACAAGCATCTCGTCGTCCGCGCCGGCTACTGACTGCTGGTGTGTCTAATTGAGGGAAATGTCGAGCGCCCTCCTCCACCGATGATGTTGGTGCCAAACAATTATGCAATTCAATTGATCGCACTTGTGGCACTCCGAGAGAGGAAGGGAGGATACGATCAAATCGCCCCGTCATCGTCCACCGGTGGCACGCTCGCTGGTGGTGCAAAAGGCCCTATTAAGAGAAGGAAAAGGTGCTAGGCCTATTAGCAGGAGGAATATAAAAAAAAACTTTACAACTTGTAATGGAAATTGAAACATATTGGAAAAGTGAAAGCTGCCCGCCCTCAGCATTCGCGACAACTCTCTGTGTGTGCTGCGGAGTGTAGCCGATCCGATTTGTGTTATTTGGAGCCCTGGGCCCCCTCCAACACCTGCTGTCCCGACTCTCACCCCGCACAAAACACAGGACCACGGAGAATTGGAGCTCAGCATAAAAAAAAGTAAATCAATCAAGCGCAATCGTCGGGGTGTATCGGAGAGATTGGCCATAAAGCTCTGTCGTCAGTCCGTTGCTAAACAGATTGGTTTTGTATCGCTTCATTGCATTTCCTGGAGTTATGCATTTCCTGGGTGGAGAGTTTTTTTTTTAATATAAATTTCGCGCGACACTAAAAGCCATTCGCTCTTTTCCACTGAGGTGATTGACGTCAGCACGCACACACATACACACACGTTTGTCCCAATCCTGGTGATGTGACGCTATCTGCGTTTCGACAGCGTGCGCTGTTTGGGGTTTTCGCAGCTTATGTTTCGTTGCTACTGTTGTGTAGTAGGTTGTTATCTGGCTTCAACCACCTTTATTGCATGATTGCGTTGGAAACACACGGAGACAGCCACACGCTACTGCACATTGCAGATTATTACCAAACAGTAGTAGTGTTATTAGCTCTAGGAAGGGGCGAAAAGCGAATAGCTGCTGTCACTGTGTTCTCGCGATAACATGCTCTAGCGAAATCAGCTGATCCTGTGCGCACCACATTTTCATTTCGCCCACAACAGCAACAAGTGGTTGTCGCGCCCCCCCCGGGAGGGTGTTGGTCCCATCATATATCCCTTTCTCACATTTACTCCATGCTCACTCGTGCTATTTCATCATCAAACAAACAGGACAAGAGAGTCACAACTAGCCGCGAACGAGAGTTGGTCGGTGTTCCCGTTCTAGCAAAACTTTTATCATAAGAATGTCCAACAGGAAAAGCACTCACTCCTTCCCTACGCTTTCGTCAGTTCATGGGCACGAGTTCACAGAATGGCATCTTCTTTTTCCTTTGCTCTCGCTCTCGCTCTTCATCTTCCTTATTTGCTCGCGTCTTGTGGTGTTCTGTGTCTGGAGTTTTGATGTTTAGTTGATGGACGATATTCGCTCCTCGCATAAAGTGTGTATACACCACCCGGTGTCATTGGCAGCGGCGCCCGCTACCGGCCGGCCAGCCAGCCAGCCAGCCAGCCAGCAAAGTGCGAATTGGATAGCATAGCAAGCAGCAGCGCGGTCGTCGACACAAAACTGTCTCCCGGATATACACAGGCACACACACACAGTGTGTCCTCAAATTCATCGTCATCAATTTGTGATCAAGTGAGGTTGCTTTACCACCACCCCCCCCTAGGAGGGTATTGGTTTGGGTGTCATCGTTTCGGTTATTCATCCATTTGATGGTATTTTGCCCGAGGGTATTTTGCAACACACTTAACACCGACACCGTATGCGTGCGTGTGTGTGTGTGGTTTTACGTCCTGTGTATGCGTTGGAAAATAAAAGCATGCATTGATTTGAACACACAACAATCAATCAAACACACATACAGAACAGTGTAGTGCACATAACGCAAACCAGCGGCTGTTGGTTAGTGCTTCGGTTCCACATATCATCAAACGTTCGATCGTGGTGGTGGTTCGATCAAACGCGGGGAAAATCATTTTCACAAAGTATGCGGCGGCGGCTGGATGGGTGGTGAGGTTACTTTGTAGACAGGCAGCGGGGCAGGCCGTGCTGCAAAGGACATCAAATGTCACGTGACGACACGTGACATACGACCCGCCGGTCATAGTCGGCAGTGGAGGAGGAGAACGTGTTATGTCAATCGCAGTACCCTGACCCATCGATCGAAGAGCGCTTTGAGAGTAACAAGCAACAGAAGCAGCAACAGCAGCAGCAACAGTAAGACATGGTTGGTTGTGCGGAGGAAATCCAAATGCATAGGATTTAATTTCGAAAATAGTTGCAGCGAGTGTGTGTGTCGTGCATTTGCCTTTTCTTTTATCACGGTGCAGCATTCCATTCACAACAAAGCATGAGCAGAGAAAAAGAAGGGAAAACTTTTCCAATGTTTACCGAGCCGGTTTACTTTTAATTTTCCACTGTTGTAGGTTTTCCACGCAGTGCTGCTTTTGTCGTCGTGCTTGACAACTCTTGAAGAGAGTGAAACCTTCACAGAACACACTGGCACACCACCATTCGCGCGCTAGGATTTCGCCGAGTTTTTCGTGTGTGTGTTCTATGTAGCAACTGGAACATAAATTACATTTTACTAGAAGTAAAGTCTCTCGCACCACGTTCTATCGTGCGTCGCACTCCCAGTGTGTTCTGCAATTGTTCGTTAGAGAGCTACATAATAGAGGGGGAGAAAGGGACTCTCCCTTCCTCCATTTAACAATCACAATGGTGCTGCGACGCGTGTGCGTGCTAAAATCGATAAAATTTCAATTGGATATTTTCGCGTTTTTGTTCAATTTTCCTATTGCTGTTGCGCCAACTCTCCTTTGCCACGGTTACGTTTGGTGCGCCAAGGCGCAAATTTGGTCCAAAATTGAATCATTCCAGCCCAAGCATATATACCACACCACACAGGCGTGTATTGTGCATAGGGGCAAAGCTGAGGAGGGGAGTAGTTGGTTTTAATAAATTGATGATCTGCAATTGCTGCGCCACAGAGCAACATAGCAACAAACACACACAGCAGGATTCTCAGTTTTGAACGTGAAGTACGCGCGATGTTACACATAGCAGCAGCAGCACGGTATACTGTGCACATTGCCAGCTTGTGCTAATGCATGCTGTTGTAATGCTCTGGTGGCACGTCGAGGGAGAGTTTTGTGCCTGCTTATTGCTAAAGTAACACCCTCTAGCAACAGCTTGGTGGTGGATAAAAAACGGAGGAAATTGTCAAATAATCAATTTATTAGAGACCCACTTGTGTGTGTGTCGGTTTGGGTTTCGCGTGTTGTGTGCATTCTATACGCGTGTGTGTGTGTGTTTGTGATTCAATTTGAAACCATCATCGCAAGCAGCCTGCCCCGATGTGGTGTGTCCGGGGCAACATACTCCGTGGCGTCGGCTAACCAAATGTGCGCACCATGCCCACCACATTCAAACGGCACCCCATCTCTCACTTGTGGATTTGCCAGCATCTCGCGCGATCCACAGACCAGACCAGACCCCAGACCGTTTGATGATTGAATGTGTCGCCACAGCAGAGGTTCGTTTCCAGCATGCTCTCGCCGCTCTGTCGTCTCGTTGCCGTTATGTAGGGAGGAGGGATGTGGCATTGACGGAAAATTTAGGCTTTCAATTGGGCGTTCTTCATGCCTTCTCCTTGCTCTTCCTGCTAGCAACGGCAAATGTGTCGTCATCCTCTGCGAGTCACGCACGGGACGAGAATTGGCTCTGAAGTTGGTGATATTGCCTAGAACGCGTTCCCCCGTCAAACGCAAAATGTCAATCGTTTGCCCGTTGAATTCTCCTTTGTGTGCGTGTGTGTAGGTGAATATGGATTCCCCTCAATATGGTGCTGTTATCAATGCTCGTACAGCGCAAGCATATAAATGTGCGATGGAGGTCATGTTACCTAGTAGGCCGCGTGCCTGTGTGAAGTGACAGCTACCCAACACCGCTTACATGAAAAATATGTGACGTGGCGTCATACTCTCTGCTTGCTTTGATCCAGCGGATTGCTTAGAAAATGTCTTATTATCACTCGAGAAAAGGAAGCATGAGAAGGGATAAGCTTCGTATGCTTTTTTGCCTCGATTAGAATCTGCTCTGCATGACGGTGTGAAGCATAACGCAAAAACCCAACCATCCCTTAACCAAACACCGAAAGATACGCTGTTGCATACAATCATACCTCCCCTCTAACACCTTTTCCAGGTGGGGTTGGATGTGGTGGGTGGCAGCCAAGTGAAATCGTTCTTGCCCACTCTCATCGTTGTGCAAATGAGAGGAGGAGGAATAGGGGAAAATGTGGCTGCAATTGCATTCTCTTCTTGCATCGCTGCACACTGATGCGCGCGGACCAGGAGGGTGTAGGTGGGCTATCGTGCAACACTCTTTTTTTTCTATGCTACTTGTTGCCTAGACGCCTGCGCTCCCCATTACCGGCGTCTCCAATTCCGATTCCGGCCAAGCGCTTGAGGCAACACACAGCACACTGTCTTGGATCTCGAATCTCTCTCCCCCCTATAGCGGGTGCTGGGGGAGTGTCTGTGTCTAGTGCAGCATATGGTGCGTGTGTCTAGACTCTAGACGTGCATTGCGTGTGCGCATCGTTTGGCTGACTGACTAGCTGACTTGCTAGTAGAAAGTACATGCAGAAGAGAGAGAGAGAGAGAGACCAATCAACGCATCCAATGCCTGGGCTGCTGCTGCCTCTCTATCAAGGAGCAGCAGCGCATACAGTTTGTGTGTGTGTGTGTGTGTTTGGTTCTCGTGATGCACTGTCACGGATGGCGGGGCGCACACATGGAGTGTGTGGCACTTTGAATCTCGGTTCGAATGACTCGAAAAAGCTCAAGTGTCTACACGAACTCGCCATTTTGGGTCACGATCGGTAGGTAGAGTCCAGTTACAACTACTAGCACTAGTAAAATGAGGTTTTATTGTCACTTTACTGCTGAGATGTGTGATAAGAATCACCACCCCGCTTCCAAGACAACGCTGTTCGAATAGTGATAATAAATGCGGAAACGTTAGAATGACGCGAGTTTAAAAAAGGACACATTGTTGATGCGTCTAAATCTCCCATTTTGAAGAAGATTGTGTCTCAAGCAGCCCTCTCTTTCGGTTTTTTTTTTCTCGGAACATGGTGTCCAGTGTGAATGCTGGAGCACAGTAGCGCATTACACCCAGCACCGGTCTTCGCAGTAGTTGACACGGTAATTGAGTTGCTGGATGGTAGCAGCAGTGTGCAGCGCCATGCAAGCGACTTTGTTGTACCGAAAAGACATCAAATGACCACATAGTGTGCTGTGGAGCTGTGGACACATACACACACAGAAAATATGTATTTTGATGTCCGGCGAGGGAGGAATACTCGTTACATTGTTTTTAAGGCTGCCCCATGTCACTAGCGCAATCGGCATGACCCTTGAGACGACATGTATGCGAGTGGTTTCTGACCACTTCTTCTTTACGATGGCGCGACTGACCGTCCAGGGGTCGGGGAGTTTACGAGATTGTGTACCCCGTCTGCGTTACATTACAACAATCATTCCAGACTAGACAGACAAAGGGCGGCGAATGGTGAGTTGTCGGTGAGGTGCGGCGTCCTCTACCATCATATTACCCCCTCGCTTCCCGTTGGTTTGATGAGATTTTTCTTACTTTCCCTGTGACAGAGTTAATTGGAAATTGCGCTGCTGTCACCACATAGGTGGACGTCGTACTTTTGCGTGATGTGGGATCAGTCCGGTGAAGGGGGGAGACCAGTAGTAGTAGCATCGATCTATTTCCTGTATTCGATTTGAGCTCTCCCGGGTGACAGGAGCAGCAGGAGTTCAGACTATTGTTTTATTTTTCGGGTTTGTTCAGATCCGATAAATGAATGTAAAAGCAACAAACTGTCCTGTGCGTTCGTCGTTCGTTTAGCAATCCTAGAGGGTTTTTTCATTTCCGCTTGTGGTTTGTTGTGGACGCCCAGCCAGGTGTGTGGGGATGTCTGGTAGTCTGGTTATCTTTCTTGTTGAGATTGTAACCGGATAGAGACGAACCGAAGGTACTTCATGGGTGGCCTCTTGAGTCGATCTATCTGAGTCGGACCACACCAAACCACCGCACCTAAAGTCTAGTCGACCACAATAACAGGAAATAATGATGTCGTGTTCGCTGCTTTTACTCTACAATACGAAGAGTATAACCATGTGCTTGCTCTCCCTTTCTCGCTGTGTTTTATCAAGAAGTGGTAGCGTACCAGCAAGAGCAGGATCCTGTCCCAATCGATCGGTGGTTTACCTCCTTTCCTTAACAATATCTCTCTCTCCCTTCTGCAGAGCGATTCTTCTTCCAGGAAGGAAAGTAGAGGGCGAAAATGTTGAAGGTATGCGCGCGCTCCGTCTTAAGAAGGAACCACATGATGAACACAGCACAGCATGACGGTGTGCTAGGTGAAGCGTATCTCGTATCCTTACGATTCTCACTCACATCCCCCCCCCCCCCCCCCCCATGTCTCTCCAATGTGTTGCTGTGCATTGTGGTGCCGCCACCGTCTGATAAGAATGCTCAGAAGGAACGGATGGGGCGCCCTTTTAGCTCAACAACAGTAGTAGGCAATAGGGTATTTGTTGAAGTAGGTTGGTATCAGCAAGAAGTTTCTGTCTGCTCCTGCTGCTGCTGCTGCTGCTGCTGCGACGGTGTGGTTCGGATGAAATTCCCAGAACCACCACTTCCGCATGCTTTCTCAAGGATTGTTGCTGGGCCACGGTTCACCTCTCTAACCGCAGCTCTTCTACGGTCAGATATGGGCCTTTATGTTGCTTTCTTCTCATCGCCCGGTAGATTCTTTTGATTGATTTTGATTTCCGGATAGAAGTACCAGACAAGATAACATATTTTCTGTTACAATGTTGTAACCAAACGTTAAGCCTGTTAGGTAGGTACCACAACCAAACCACAGCAGGGGGTTAGTTGACAGATAGTCCTTGCAACGAGCTGGATTGAATAACAGAACATTACAATCAATTTGCAAAAGAACTAAACGATGCGGGCGGGGGACTTCAGTGTGTGTGTTTGTGTGTGTGTAGTGTTGTGGTTGGAGATTGCGCATGACTCATCTGTTATGTTGCGATAACTTAATAGACGTCCTCTACTACCGCATTGGATCGTTATTGTTTTTTTTATATGTTTGAAAAGGTTTCCAAAGAACCATGGAGCCACAGTGAAGGAATAGGTCAGGCAATTCGCCCTTCCCCTCCATTCGATACGTGATCGATGCTTCCGGAAGTGCTTTTGGCCCCAGAACCACCAACACCCACACCACCGTGTTCTGCCTTCTTGATGATGAGCCCAGCGCGATGAGACAGCAAGAAAGCTGCACAACCAACCCGCCATCGACAATAACATCATTTTCGCTTTTGAAAAGTGTCGAAAGGAGTGGAGGTGGTGTGGTGGTTGCCGAGGGAAAGGGGGGATGTGCTTCCGATGGATGTGTGAGACAAGGCGCACGCGACAACACTCCCTCTCGCCCTCAACATCATCACGAGCGCGCGGGTGGTTTTGGGAGTTGATAGCAGCATATTGAGAAGTTATGACACACTCATCACATTTGCACGCGCATATATAGTCTGTGTTGGTGCTGCGGCTGGTGCTACTGCCCCGTTTATAGAGTCCACACTTGGCGTGTTGTGCGTGAGCTTCCCGTGGAAAGCCCGATTTTCCGATCGAACTCTCTCCCCTTCCGTAAAGAGAGGAAGCAGAAGAAGCGGGTGAACTTGGCCTCCCCCGGTACTTAAACGTTGGGATGACGTTTAACCGATATAATGCGCCGCATTTATTGCTCCATAAAAATCTAATGTCTTATGCCGGGCAGCGGCAAGCATGGATGGTGGTGGTGGTGGTGGGAGTTGGGAACAGAAGAGGATGGGCAGCATAAAAAATGTACCCGGTTGATGGATATTAACTGCTCACTCTCACTCACTCACTCGTTCGTTCGCGATCCATTCATCGCTCTTCGGTTGTCGTATTTCCTGCTCGGTTCCTGATGGTTCTATGTTGTTGGTGATGTGGGGGGGAGTTGCCTCTGCTGCGTGTACATCGATCGCGCCCAGCGTTCACACTGGTAAAATGTGACTGGTGCGCTGTGTAGACGTCCTCCCTTCCGTTCCAAACACATTGATTTCTCATCGAAGGCGGTCCTGACTATAGCAGGCCATGTGCTGCTGTGGTGCGTGTTGATGTGCTGGAACTAGTAACCATTGCACACGCAATTGAACCAGTCAAATCACACAAACACATCAGTGTGGCATGGCGAGCGCGCCTGGTCAGTTGATTGTAACTTTAACAGCCAAGAATTAAAGTGCCCTCCCTAGTCGCCGGATAAATGAATTATTATTCATCGCGTCCCCGCCCATCGTGCTTGGAAATCCTTCGAAGCCAAGAATGAACGAACGAGCCCCAGGTGATGGTTTGGTGACCCGCGTCCAGTGTCGAAGCATTTCCCCCCTTGCCAGGATTAGTAGTTAACTGATTGTCCAGTGCGTCCGGCGCACGGAAACGATAACCGGGTTCATAACATTCCCAGAAAAGGTAAGCAAGGGAGAAGAAGAGAGAGAGAGAGAAAGAGAGAACGGATTGGTAGAATGGTCACCAATGAAATGTTTCGTCCTTTCGCGGCTCACTTTGATGGAATCTAACCTAGAAACAGAGGGAAATACATGGAAATAAGAATGAAAGAAGGAGAGTGGGTACACTCTACGGTCTGGTTCTCGCGATGAAGGTGTACGCGATCGATCGATCAATAATCTCTGATTTATTCGAAATTCCTAGAATGCCGCGAGGACTCACCTTCGTTTAGCGTTTTGTTTTGGCCACCAAACAAAAGCAGTCCAGCCAATTGGCTCGTGCCACAAGACGGGGGCTACTTCTGTTGAAACTCCTCCAGTTCAGTGGCCCTAGTGCCTGCTACTGGTCTGGCCGGCACCCCACCATCATCTGCGCTCAGGGTGTAGCATTAATTTTCGTTTGTTCTTTATTGCCTCATCAAGCTCAGAAGTGTTGGATGAAGGGAAAGAGGGAAGCAGGAGAACGATGTGTTACTTTCATTCCCATTCTGGGATATTAAATTAATATTTCGAAACGAATGCGTGTGTTGGTCACATCGTTTGCTGGAAAAGGCGACTTCGACGGCGACCAACAAACACACGCACACTCACTCATACATTCAACGTCGTCTATATGGTGCCTGCTAATGAGAGAGACGACGGTCTGGAGGTGAAATGGTAATGTATGCCTCATTATGTATGAGAACGAACAGCCAATTTTATGACCCCAGCAGAGTGTTGTAAGGAGGAAGGGAGGTGGGGGAGGGACGGAGACGACATAATCATGCCACCATCAGTGGGGTGTGATGTTACGCCATCGTGTTCTGTGCCAGAATCGGCGTTCTTGCAGGTCCCAAAACCCAGGTTTCCTTTCGATTTGTCATTCCCAAACATTATGCCAATGATATTAACTTCAGATGCCAATCGGCTCCCCCCTCCTCTCCGATAGTGATCGATTTGGATCGTACACAATCTCGGTGCAAACAAATGGCGATGGTCGGTGTTGTTTTTTTTTCGAAAACATTACACAGCATTAACCTACAAATTAAATATCCCCCGCTTCAATTGAATTCGTTAGTAAGGGGAAAAGGGGTGCATGTAAATTCCGTTCGAATCATTTCCCTGCGTTTTTCGTGGAAATTTATTCATCATCCGCACTCTTTAATTTCGTGGTGGTTAATTTGCCGGGGGATGAATTCAAATGACGATCCTTTGTGGATGATATTTATGTTTTCTGATCGCTGGTGGGAGTTTGCTTCCGTTCTGGGCATTTGCATAAAACCGATAGGATTATTGAGAAAGAGAGAGAGAGAGAGTGATTAAGGAAGTTTACTTCAATGCTCTTTGTGATTGATTCGGTGAAGCCGTCCATTGCGTAAAGGCATAAGATGGTGCGAGAGAGAAAGCAAGAGATTCTTTTTGATTGGTGACCTTCAAAACAACCGTTTTCTCTCCCCTGTAATGGTGGCAAGGACCCGATTAATGTGCTTCGAATTCTTGGAAAACCCTTCCTCCTTCCATCGCTTAATGGAACTCATTTCGATGTAAAGAGGATTAATTAGGAAAGGATTTGATTACCATTACATGATTTTATGACGCTTTTTGGTCGCTAATGATGGGTAACTATGGATTTCCAGAATTTGAAACTTCATCATCTCGCCACAGGTCACTTTGTTTGATGAAGTGATGTTACCCGGCACACCAGAGTTGGCCTTGCCTGCAGAGCAGTTGAATGTGCGTTCGTTTGAATAACTGGATTTGCATCGGAATGTTTTGCCTCCGTGTATCGTGCGTGTGTGTGTGTGTGTCAGACCGCACTTTGGATGTTAGATGGTGACACCCGCTCGCTCCCACGTTCATGCCACAGCCACAGCCGGTGTGTTAATCAACGTTGACTTGTGCGATGAGCGGTATCAGCAGTAGGTGGTGGGATGGCTGTGATGTCGTAGAGCGATTTGAATTGGATTTTCCATCTCTATTGCTGGGTAGTGGGATGAACTTGAAGTTAGATAATTGTTCTCCAGTCAACACACGACACCGCAGCACGATCGACAGCAGGCGGTTCGTTGAACGTACGTTCTGCATTGATCTCTCCAGCTTCGAGCTTCGTTCTCTTCTTACGTAAGGAGAGCTGTTTATTTGATTTAATTATCGGCAGCAGTAGGCAGGAGGGGGTGGGAGGGGGCGTGAGTGTATTGTGTGGTGGTATTTCATACATCATCAGTTTCCTGTGCACAAACTAAATGGCACAAAGCGGCCTCATAAATACTGCTTCAATATCGTATGCTATGCTTGGTGGATTAACTTTAACCAAGAGCATCATAGTGCAGTATCCTATGCCATGGCAGCATTGGCTTCGAATAGGTTCCATGGAAACCGGAAGCGAGAAATGGCTTCAATGGCAATAAGAGAGTCCCGGTAGCTCTATCGCCATCTTCTGGTTGGGAAATCGATTGTTAGAAAATACTTCAGTTTCTTTTGGACCTTCTTGTAGGCATTGATACTAACTTAGCGTCTTTTCCTATGCAAGATCAGCTGTTTTTCAATTTGCTGTTGTAAGACCGACAAGCAGAGACAGAAAGAAAATCGGTTTATTCATCATTTTTGGTTTTTTGGACGACTCGAGGCGCAAGCACCTCAGGGTAGCTGTCGCTTGGAAATCCACGTCAGTAATGCATAGCCATCGATTTCTGTGTCCGCGTCTGTTGATTGAGTTGCGCGTCAATGAAGCCCAATTAACAGGAATCTCTCAGATCCTCACTTAAACCGCTTGTGCCAGTCACTTGATCATTGTTTCATCGAGCCAGCGGCGAAGATTGTCGTTTGATTGGTCGAACTTCTTGGATGGTATTCTATCAATCATAAACTCCCATACACTCTGGCGACATTAAATTTAGCAAAATTAACATTCCCACCATTCTGCTCTGCTAATAAGTGACTGAAAACTCTCCATCCCATCCATCAGCGCTCTCGGCAGCAGTATGATGCTACTCCTCAAGAGGCTTGTTCGCAATCCATTTTACCAGCTGACGCTTGCAAGTAAAACACATCGTAAATCTTCTTCCATCTCTTCAACTTCAACGTCTCACGACGCTCGATCGCTCGCTCGCTTGTTTGGGGTGTTTTGCCTGGTACTTTTTGGCAGGGCTAATACCTCGCGGATTCACGGACGGCCGGCGGTGGTCGGTCTAACACCCCATCGCTCTGTGTGTGTGTGTGTGTGTTGGATGACGCTCTGCCGCGCCGTGTCAGCAGCTTGTGAGCGCCGAGGGGTTTGTTGGCGTGTTGAACAAGCGATAAAACTGTCGTTAGATGAGCAAGCCAGGGCGGGGTCGCTGTCCCGCGAGCGTCATCGGTTCGGCAACTTCCTTCCTTCTCATTCCGCGCACCCCACCGGTATATCCTGTCTTACTTTCGCTTTTCGCAAGGTGTTGTTGTTGGCGGTGGAAATTTGGACACGACGAAGGGCGAGATCCCACTTTGCATTGGATGTGCTGCGGAGGCAAGGGAAAGGTGTGTGTAGTGTCTTCCACCTTGCGCTCTAGCGCCCTCACGCGCTCTCTCTATCTCTCGGTCTATGCATGATGACGTTGATGATGGTGGATCATAAATCATGCTCCATGATGTCGGTGGCGGCGGTGTCCAGAGTAGGGAGGAAGGCGTGACATTTATCGTGTTGCTGGCACAGGGTATCATGTTTTCACGTAGGCTGTTCCCTATTTCCCATGCACCAACGAGCAGTGAGCGATCGTTTTTTTCTTTTTTCGTTTCATTTCAAAACAACCGAAATGAACTAATTGATAATGTTGACGAGCCGCGCGCTAGTGATGAAGCGGGTTGGTGGTTGGCAGCAGCAGCGCCATTCATTATTGGAAAACTTTAGCGAAAAGTTTAGCACAAAGTTAAATCACGCCAGCGAGCAGCATCATCATTAACAGTTCATCATTGAACGGCGTTAAAAGAAAACTTCTTTCCCTTTAGCGCCCTCGAGTATTGATCTGTGTTTGATGGGCGAATTGAATAGAACGCAGCAGCACTGGGCTGGGTTCTGTTCGATCGTGGGATCACTCATCTGAGAATCATCGTTTCGTCTCAGATACATTCGTGACACAATGGCGTTGCGCTCCGAAACGGCGTGCAAATAAGGAAGAAAGAGGTCCTTCCTCTTTCTTAAAACTTTTCCTAAAATCATTCCTCATCTTATGCCAAGCTCGTCACTGCTGCTGGATGGGGTTTCGTTGCTATGAAATATCGATCCAATCTGCCGTGAATCGTGTCCTCCTCAGACAGGAGGAGGATTTGAAGAAATGGTTCTTGTCATTTCGATGGGAGGAAATCAAGCCGATTGTGTGTCTAATTAAAACGTGAAATTTAATATGAAAGATACCGTTGGTTCTGTTGATACCCAAGGCAAAATCCTGCCTCCTCTCTATTCCTGGTATTCCCGCCTAATATGTTTATCTTGTAGTCGATTGTTACCAGTTGGCTTTCGGTCTAGAGATCGTCATCGGGAATGCTCTCGCGGAGGCGCGTCTTTCCGGCGAAGAAGTAAATTTGAAAAATTCCCCTTCCTCTCGATATTAAATTTGGTCTCGAACTTTGCCTAATTTGATTCCGCTTATGGTGGGTGTTGTAGGTTGATGGCAAAAGATGGAGTTTGTTTATAATACTTTCCACCAGAAGGGGAACAGCCCAGAGAGGCCCAAAGAGCAAGGGGTAGAGGACGCAGAGGAATTCAAATGGAATCAATCGTGCTGAATCTCGTCGGATGACGTTAGGTGAGATGGGGCTTAAAAAAAATTGTGAATCGGAATGCGAACAATGGGAAGAGAGCGATTGCTTAGAATATTTGCTGAATTTCAAACATACCGAGGCACGCAGTGGCCGCCACGGTGGAGTGACAGACAGGCAGTTGTGTGCCGGTGATGGGGGACAGAGTTCACCGTAAATCCGACAGGAACCGCTTATGAATAATGGAAAGAAGGGGAGGGAGGGATGAGGTGAATCCGAGGGAGGATTCGCGTTAGCGGACCGACCCGCCAGCCACATGGGATCCACCCTAGCTTTGGTCAAATACGAGAAAAGGCTTCTTGGCTGCTGCTTTTTAGGCTTGAATCGGAACTGCGCCCGGTACTACTAACACCATCATCACTCCTCACTATTGTGTGTGTTGGCGGTGGTGTCCCTGGTGGTTTGCTCCAAGGATTTCGTTGGAATAAATCCCTTCAAGAGGAGACACACGCGCACAGAGAGGAGTGAAAGGGGAAATCGAATCTCCAGACCCTCCCGGTAAGCCGGAGGAGGAGGGGATACCGGCCGGATAATCGAACGCGAAGGTATGTGTTGGTCATTTGAATTTCCATTCAACACAAATCCCCCTTCTTTTTCTGGTCGAGAAAAAGGATGATTCCTCCTTTCTCACCGAAAGAGGTTCAGCGCCCTTGAGCGAATTCGCGAGGGAATTAGCGTGCTGCTGCAAACATTCTCTCTCTCTTACGTAGGTGCGGGAGGAGCTGGTTGATTATTTTTTTGCCACTTCCTCCACAATCCACGTGGCGGCGGTCTGGGTACGACTGTTGACTTTTACCGTACCGGACACTGGGTCACGCTCCTTATTCCCTTTCGTGTGGGAAGCGAGAGAGACAAAGCACTCCAGAGAGCAGAGCAGAGCAGAGCAGAAGAAGATTTGGCCAACGAATACCAATAAATACGCGCATCTTTTCGTTACCAGGAGGTCCTTTTATTGTCTAACAATTCGCACACGTGTGGCGGCGGTGGGTGTATGTGTGGGACCCACGGTCCAGAAGAGCGTCGTCCATTTTTCATGCCTTATCACGTCGCTTAGGGGGGGGATTGTGTGTGGGCTTTGGCTTCGAATTCTCGGACAACACATTGACGCACGGACACACAGTCCTTTACTTCCTGTCAGCTAGCTAGCCGACCAAGTGGCAAGACTCACTTGGTGTACGTGCCGCGAAGAAAAGCGTCGACGAAATGTGCGTGTCTATGACGCGTTTTGATTGAAGCTGAACCACCATCCCACCCACTGCGTCGGGTACCCACACGCACACACGCACCGCACACTTTGACCCAGGCTATGCTAGCAAGGAAAGCGGAAAAACGGAAAAGCTCCTGTTGGTGTGGGCTTCCTGCAGTGTTTGGTCCTTTGTTTTGGGTTAAGTAATTTGTATGAATTGACTGTGTTTGGGGCTTTGCTTGCCTCTCTCCGCCGGTCACACACATACACACATTCTGTGCAAAAATCCATGGTACACACATTCACTCACTTGCACACACACACACACATACACGAGGAAGCAGGGTTGGAAAATCTTGTGTGGCCCTTTTTTTATCCGGCAAAAAGGGGCTGATGGTGCAGAGCTTTTCGGGTCCCTACACTGTGAGCGAGTTGACGGTGGAAGGTCGTTTGTTTTTCCTTTTGTTTTTGTTTTCCACGATCCGTGGACATCATTTGGGCTAATCCTTGGGGCGGGATAGCGTAAGCACGGGAGAGAAACGGAGGGAGATAGAGAGAGAAGAATTTGTGGTGGTCAAACAGAAGGAAAAAGCTGTGTGGGAGAGCGAATAATGTGTAAACCGGTGAAACGAGCTGGAAAACGAACTGCTAAACCTATGCTCTACGACGACGCTATAGGAAGGAAGGAAGAGAGAGCGTTGGAAGGAGGGATGGACGCTGTCGCTGCGTTCTGGCAGCAGGCAAGTTTCACCATAATGATGTGATGGAACACGCCAGAACGAGCAAACTGGGAAAAAGAAAAGTTGCCAACGCAGACAGTAACCACCTCCACCAGCACCACCACCGCTGACTGTGCTGATGCTGGTGGTGGTGGTGCTGCTGCTGATTAAAGTCGATAATTAAATAGCGACGCCATGACGTTGATTTAGATGAATGAGGTGTTCTATATCGTGATTAAACTTTTACTCCCTCTACCGGTGCGGTGGTACGTGTGTGTTGCGAGTGTAGTAGGACGTGGCTGAGCTTACTACTAGGGTACAAAGAACCTCAACGCGCAACCTGCCTTTTGTCGGATTTTTCTGCGAACCGGATGTTCGCAACGCGCGAATATTTAATACTTTATTAAAGTTCCGTCAAGCGAACGTATAGCAGTGGGATATTATTTACAAGCATAAGTTGCTAAAGTTTGTTGGTAAAGTAAAGTGATGAGAGTTGTTATGGTTCTATGATGGAATGTGCTATTATATTATTTCATTTGTGTTCAAAATCTATATATATAAAAATCTCGTGTCACATTTTTTTTGTGTCCAAACTCCTCCGAAACGGCTGAACCGATTCGAACCAAACTTTGTGTGTATCTTCTGTAGGTATCAGAATCGGATGTAAACTATATTTCATCCCCATTACTTAAGTTATTCAAAAACTAGGAAAATTATTTTTCGTAACTTTCTGTTAACCTTTGATTTGATATTTTTCTTAGATTTTTCATACAAAAAAACAAATACTCTCAAATTTTCAAAGCCCTAGCTGAAACAGTTATTTTTTAATGATTTGTTGAAAATCCACTAAATCACCGAACAGTAGTTGCAATACTGAGCGCCAGGGAGCGTTGACAGCGCGAATTAATTTAATTGATGAGAATTTTATCCTAGAAGGCTTAGCTAAAACCGGTTCAAGCATACTCAGGCAATATGCACAATTCGAATTTTCGAAATTTCATCAAAGATCAACAAATTATGTATACTCGATACTCGATTGCACTTTTAGTAGGAGGTAAAAAAATCCGCACTTTCCCCAAAGAACAATGATAAATGGAGTGCAATATGAAAAATGCAGATATTTTCATTCGTCGAGTCAGATACAGATATCCAGCCGTATCGATGAAAACACGAAACATTCTTATTCATGTTAAATTCTATAGTTTATTTGCAAGCATTACCTACGTCATTAGCTAAAAAAATTGGCATTCATGTCGAATCTATACTGAAAGGCCAACTATCAACATTATCATAAGTGCTGTTGCGCGGAGTCCAAACTCCAGGGGGTAACGTTAGGGGCTCAACTCAGTTATTGGAAGAATGAGTCATTACGTGTGTTCCCTAGAAGGACCCCGGCAGACGGGGGGTGTAAAAGGGCAGGAGACTTGCGAATAAAGGGGATTAGAAAACGCCTTTTTCGTCAAATTCTTTGCGAGACCAATAGTATCCCAAAAGCGAAGAGACCCCTTTCCGAGGGCCTAGCACCCACGACAATAAACCTGAGCTCGATAGTCCCTCAAAAGCGAGGAGGAATTAAAGGCGACGGGATTACATACAAAACAAACAGTCTCCATTAGTCGGTGTGCCGGAATGCTTACGATTCCTTCGCAGGCAAAACGGAAGCGTGCCAGCCGAGTATCAACTGCCAATGATAGTTTACTAATAGTAGCTGATTAATCCATGAAATTCAAAAATAAGCTCAAAACCATGGATCATGTAACCAAGGTTGAATCATCGGCAAATATTAACAAAAATTATACACAAAGCAGAAATTCAAAGAAATAGAACATTTCAGTAAAACCTAATCTTCTACGCGTAGCGACGCACGCGGGTCATGCTAGTACTACTATATTATTGTTCTTCTTCTTTACAAAACATGATACTACCACGCTAACCTGATCGGCAACTTGAGAATGTTGTTTAAAGTGTATGTTTGCGAAATGATTTCCGCATGGAATGATCAAAATGTGGCGCTTTGCAGATTGGTTGCCACTTGATTTGATTTAAAAGTGGCAGAGCAGAGCTTGGCACATGGAATCGGGTAGTAGTGCACGATCACTATAATTACTATCGAGGAAAGAGGGGATACTCCAAAAAACTCCAAAAAGTTACCCGTGTACTCTCCACTTGATGATGGTGGATTCAGTCACTCGAGTCGCCGTGTATGTTGGGCGAAGGAATTACACTCGAATTGCTGGTTTTTGTATTCGCATCAGCAGCAGGCAGTGTACGTGATACGAGAGCAATGTCAGAACAGTTTCAACGAAGCGTGTCTGGAAGTGCGAGTAAAGTCGAGGCAATTAAAAGAGGAGCAGGAGCGGAGATTTGCGAGGATAGGATCGAAGACCACCACTTCATGATGTAGCAAAGTTGCCTTTTCATTCGCCCACTGCCATGATCTTGCTTAACTGAATGGAATAAGTTTGTTTTTATACTGTTTCACTGAACTGGAGTGAGTGAAATTGGTAATGACGTGTTTCTATTACTTGTGTTGTGTACCCTTTGGTCGTGGTAGTGTGGATTGATCTGTTTCCCCCCTTATGCTTCCTATGTTCAATTTCCTTTTCGATCCCTGAGGAAGTTTAGATCAGCGCCACCTTTGCAGCAGCCATATTTTGCTTCGAATAGTCCAGTTGATGATCTTTCCTCTGCACCATTGAGCACGAATTCAAATTGAAACAATCAATACATAGCCAGACACAGTCCTGGCGCATGGTTTTTTGGGTAGTACCTAACCTGCGATTGCTCTAACTGTTGCACATTGCTACCATTGCTTTTACAACTGAGAATGTCTGAAAAGCACAACAATGGTCAGTGTAAATGTATGAACCTTGCCGGCGGTATCCACACTCCATTCATTCACATCCGTCACATGACAACAGCGTTGGTGGCTGATAGCATCGTTCTATCGATTGGATTTCAAAGCATTAAATCATTTACTGGTCTTTGCTTTACTGTTCCAAAAACGCGAATGAAGCGCGAACAAGAACGATACTCAACCTTAATCTGAGCCGCTTAGTTTGCTTTTGGATCGTCATATGGTGGTACTAGCACCCCCACTACCAGCTTCATTCTGTTTCTGGTCTGTGTGTGTGTGTGTGTGCGATACCCAGACGATCATGTTCGTGTCCGTCGTGCCATCTGCAATCAATCAATTTTTCTCCGTAACGAAGGAAGGGGGGGGGGAGCTGGCTGGCTGGCTGGCTGGCCTGGCGTCAGAGAAAATCCGAAAATTGAAATGAAAAACACTACGATACTCACTCGCAACTCGCGCGCATACAAACATGTTTGCTTCGCGGTTGGTTTTCACATATTCTCATACACCCTCGCTGCCCTTTGCTTGCACAAAGAAAGGACGGGGTTATTCGCAACAGCGATGTCTTGAACTTTGGAAGAAAACCAAAACATGACGTTTTCTTGAGGAGTATTAGCATACGTTCGGGCTCGTTTCGTTTACTAAAGAGCCGTGTCGCCGTTACTCCTCCTTCCAAGGCTACGGTGTTTGTGCATTGCTCCAAATGTACCGGACACATGCAATCGCACAGACCTCAAATAATGCGCTTCTGTGGGGAAAATGATCTGATAGAAGGGAGTTGAGTCGCCGATTTCCATTTTCTCTTTTTATTTTTCGTTCTGTTTCGTCATTTTCGTGGCAATGTACACCCGCATAGAATCGAACGGACGGAGTGGGTGGATATACGATTTCGTGTTGAATGCGAAACAAACAGATCTTGGCGCTTGGAACGCGTTCGAGCATAAAATTGATTTATTGCGTAGCAGCATAGCGAGCGCGGCGCGGCGGTGGCATATTTAGCGATTTGCATCATTTTTCACTCGTTCTCGCTGTTGTCGTGTTCTGGGTGCCCGTCCATGGTGTCTGGTAGGGAGTGGGGTGGTGGTTTTCCTTGACGTGCTCACGCGTGCTACGTCGGCACGTGGTTTCAAGCGTTTATCATTCCATTATGGCATCATTAACGCATCGTATTTCGCTTTTTACGGGTTGTAAAAGAGATGGGAGGAGGTAAAAAAGGAAGGGATACATTTGAATGGCTTCTTTATAGATCATTTGCTTTCCTTAGCCTTCTGTCCTTCCTTTCCTCGGCCATCTTTAGTATGAGGACTTAGACATTCGAAATTCGCCACCTTTATTGCCGTCGTGTCGTTCTGCTTACTAATAGAACGCCAACAGCGGCACAACAATCGTTACTTTCGTGTGAAAGCACGTTTTCGTGTTTTGCGTAACCAGCACAGTTAAACACACACACAACTCGGTACCCTTCCTCAACACACGTTCTCAGACTGTCGAGAGGCGCATGATATGAAAGCATAAAAAGGCATGGATATTTGTTTTGTTTTCCGGGTGTGATACGAAAATGTTTTCCATGTAGAGTGTTTTTCACAATCGAGCACATACACTTAAAAAGCTTCTAGCCATATCGAGACGACACGATGCGATATGCTTCGATAAAGGCGTTCAGGTCAAAACTCTTTTCCTTTAGGTGTGGTAACCGTCTGTGCGTCATCGTCATTGTTGTTTGTCGTTTGTGACAGTATCGCGCTCTCCGAAGCTCATTTGAAAGCCAACACGCATCAAATAATTGATGCTAATGCTCTGTTCTGTTGGTTGCTTCCGGGGCGAACGCGCGGATCGGATGAGCATCGCCTCCATAATACATCTTCGAGCCAAGATACCATGCTGTCCCGATGGCACCATCAGCAACCGTGACCACCATGATAACAGATTTTAACTGCCTGCTAACCGCGTGGAAACAACTTAAACACACGCACACATGGACACGCTGTTTGAACGGAAGGAACGAACGGCGACCACATCATCCACGGTGGTGAAGTAAGCCATGGAGCGTTTCTTATATTCTTCCCAAAAACACGCGCACACGTGAGTGTCGTTAGCTGGAAAAAAGGATTTTACACCGATCCGCACAATTACCTAACGACGACCAGCGCCCCCTCCCTCCCCCATCTTTATTCTCATGTCGCGTCATGAACTCTGGCTGCTTTTGCTGCTGCTGTTTGCTTCGATGGTTGCTTTTCTTCGTTGCCAGCGGACCCAGCATCCGGCTCCTCGGGCACGCAAAGAAACCGATACGAGACATCCTCGCCTCTTTTGATTCCTTCGTTGGGTCGGGCAAGAAGGATCTTGAACACGAGAACGAGCAGACGACGACGACGACGATGATGGTGTTTCCGTTTTTGGTACCGGAAAAGGAGGAAAGAGGCACGAAATGTTCGACGTAAGAGGAGAAACAGCGAGGGGGTTGGAGCTACAAAACGTTTTACTGCCTCGAGAGATTTGCCTCCCGATACCCCGCCCGATACCACCTCACTGCTATCTCTCGCGGGGTGTCCTTCTTGTGGGTTTGGCGCGCGCATTATTCATAAGCCGTTCCGCGCCGCCGTTTGTGTGACGACAGCGGAGAACGACGGCATTTGACGGTTGTGTATTATAGGGACAGCACCTACCTGGTGGTGGGGGCCCCCGATTGGTGACGTAATTTTTGTGGTTTCGTTTTGTTTTTGCTACTTCTGGATGGGATGTCAAAACGCACAATCTTTGATCATATTCCGACCCCCTAAAGACTTCTCTATCTTACTACGAGTTGCTGTTTGAGTTTTCTCTGTGAGCACTCGGTTTGTCGGGATTTTAGGTCGATCGAGGTTGATTCATACGTCGATCAATATGTGGCGTGGCCAATAAACCAACCTCCCTCCGTAGTGGTTGTTAACTTCACGATTTTTCATTATCTTTTTGCGAAAAATTAATGGAATAAATAGGAATTTTCGTTGGGGAAATTAATGATTTTTGTTGAACATTGTTTTTCAAGGACGCAAAGGAAAAGTGTTACGTCACCGACGGTGTGTGTGTGTGCGTGTGTTGGCATTGACTAAAGGGATCGCCAGTGAAACAGCTGGCTCCTTTTTGTTTCAAATCCTACCAAGCAAGGCTTTCCAGAGGCGGATCGCATCGCCTTAACGAAATTCGGGTCGAGCCTTTAAAGAAGTAAAATTGAAAACTCATCAACTCAGGGACGGGGCGGGACGACCGCGACGAATCGCGCGCGCTAGTGGGAAAAGGTATGGGGGGGGGGGGGTTTTCCGACCCTTTTCAAAGGACGACAACACCCCGTTTGAGTTCGTCATGGTCATGAGCGAACATCCCTTCCACTCTTTTTTTTTTATCTTTTTTGTTTTGTTGAAACTTAACAGCAGAGCAGCAGAGAGGAAGAGAAAAACGCACGAAAGAGGATTTCTAATTTTTCCATTTTCCCCAGACAAACCCTCCCTTGCCCCGTATCGCCACCACACACAACTCTACTTATAATACTACGTCCGCTTATCATTTGCTCTTAACCGCATCAACTTTTCAGTTCCGCATGTTAGTGGTGCGTGAGGGGGAGGAAGTGTTTGGGTTTGCGACTAAAAGGCGGAAAAAGGGTTTGACAGCTTGCGGTGTAGGAAAAGGAGGAGTAGGAGTCATTGTTTCGGCTCGTTGTTGCTGTTGTTGTTGTTGTCGATTTTTCTATTTTTACGCTCCAGATAAACTACCACCACGCTGCTCTTCTCCTCCCTCTCTGTCACTGCCTGGGTGTCGTCGAGCCTTAAGTACCGAAATGAACGCTTATTAGCGATGAGCGAGATCTTCCTTTCTTCCGCTACTTCGTTTCGTCCGTCGGCATAAAGCAAGGCCAACGGAAAATTGGCCGCAGAAAGTTTTTCTTCGATGCCTAACCAATACCTTCCAGGAAGGAACAGGGGAAGAGACCGCGCTGGTGACCGCGTGTGTAAGCGAGGAAAGATGGGACGGGTCCTAATTCTCTACCCTATCCCCGCCGTGGATATCTCTAGTCCATGTGGACGATGGTGTTCCGTCCTTGGAGTGCAGCATTTGTTCAGATCTGCTGCTGTGTTGGTGATGGTCTGATGATGTTTGTGCTCTTCGTTCGGCGTTCTTAACGTCCAGCGGATATCCTTCCCTCGCAATTGTGTCACAAAGGTGGTGGTGGGCCGGCGTGGAGTAGTTCTATTTCGAGAGACAAGAAGACAACTTGGGATTGTGGGGCGGCGGCAGCGGCAGTCGTCGTCTACGACATCGCCGTGCTCTAGTTACACTACTCTCTCTCTGTTCTCCATTCAACTTCTTCCGCCATTTCCTGGCCCGTCCGACAATCGCGCCTGGTGATAACGACGACGACGCTGCCGCCGCCGTACAGTAGTGCTCTGCGCTCTGTATGGTTGACAATATTCAGCGAATGACGACGACGAGGAACGCCAAAAGGAACGCGCTGTATATAGTGGCCACCAGCTTAATGCTGCTTCTACGGCTCCGTGTAACGTGATCGGAAAGTCTCGGCTTTCTAAATATAAGCACCACACCAGTACCGGCTGTCCGCGCCACCATCGGATTTTTGTTGGAGAGAAGGCTCCGGCTGGCGTCGGTTGGACACTACTACCACTTGCGACCGTTTTGCGACCACCTTCCACGTACCGATCACACCGGATCTTCATGTCCTCCGCGGTGATCTAGTTGTGCGTCAGTGGCCGGTCGACCTTCCGCATAACACACAGCTACACACCAAGCAAGCAGCGAAGCGTCATCACACGCACCCACCCATCCACCCATCCACCCATCCACCAAAGCAAACCTTCCAACCACACATCGCTTCTTTTCTACTTTCGCTGCGCTGGCCTGGCGGCTGGCACAACCTTTTCCGTCAAAATTCGGCGTCGCCCCGAAAGAATGGTCTACGGTTAGTAGTAGGAGCAGAACAGGGAGGTGGCGCACAGCAGACACTAACCGTCATTTCCCTTTGACACGCACATTCAACGGTAGCACAGAATGAGTGACAAGTTCGATATTTTCGTCAAAGCCAACTCGACTGACATCACGAGGAGAGAGAGACGATGATGATGACAACGTTTCGGTTTTAGGGATGGGGTAGTTAGAGACGTCACCCCTCCTCCCCTGATCGATGTGTCAGGGAGACGTAGCGTTACTAAAGTTGAACTGCGAACTGCTGGTGTTGTTGTTCTAGAATCCTTAAGTTCCAAATGTTGAAATTCGTAATGCGTGGAAAATTTACGTCACGCCGAAGTGTGCATTATGTTTCATCTTTGCATGCTAATGAGGGTATTAGATAGACGCAATCTTATCATCATTTGCATATCTCTAGGCATAAATCGATTTTGTATGATCTTCGCGCTAAGTATCGATCTACCAATAATAAAACAACATGTTGCTGCTTCGTTCATCCTTTTATATGTTAAACTAAAAACTGTATGTAGTTGTTTGATAGGCTTGTCTAGAATGCTGGTACTGATAATTCGTTAATGCACTTGATTCGTTCATCGACAGATAATTCTACAACGGATTGCCATAAAGAATATTATCGCACTCACGGTGACGGTGCTGCAGACACAGCGAGAAGCGATAGTTACAAGAGATCCAGCGGCTGCATCCCATCGAAACATTCTGGGCAAACCTTAATCGTAGTATCTATTGCAATAATTTTCACTGTCACGAAAACCTGTGTTGGCGAAAAACTGTCACGAAAAATGAAACGAAGAAAGAACTTGCCTAAACGGCGAATGTTCCGGATAATTTTCCGGAAGGGCGTAAATTTTTCCAAGTAAGCTAATATTATTACCTTCGATGGGGAGTATACCGAAATCATTTTTATTTCGTAAAGCACCCATGGGCTGAGAGTGAGGGAAACGGGACCGGGTATAATTCAAAATAAATTCCGGGTCCGTCTCGACTGAACGGTTAAAAAAACCCGTGTACTATGCTAATGAGGCATAACAAACACCAGGCGCACCGTGACAATAATGCCACCGTGGTTTAGCGGGATAAAACTCTTCTTTAAACAACATAATGCCGACTCAATGCTGCGCTCACAGTTTAATGTCCTTTAAGTAGGTGACTGCAATGTCTGTACTTCATCCTCTCGCAACCACCAACCTTATCCACGACTCCAACAGATTATAAAATGCCATTCTCAACTCGGTTCCACCCATAACCATCGTCTTTATCGGTGGTGTCGATGTGCGGTGGTGGTGGCGGCGGGTGGGGCCTTTACTCGACAGCTTTTCGATTAAAATTTTTAATGACTTGGCTTTTCACGAAAAGAAAAGCCTTTGCCCTGCCAGTGATTGTGGTTTCTGTTACTTCTGTTCGAGAATCAATTTGCAAAGGTCTGGGGTGTGAAGAGTTGTAACACCATCCCATTCTGGTGCGCGCTTCCTCCTAGTGGTGGTGGTCGCTGGTCGCCCCTCGGCATCAGTCAACCATAGATGATGTATCGTCCGTGTTCTCCCGGAGGGAAGGGTGAGGACGGTGTTAAGAAGGTGCAGTAGCCGCATTCCTTTGGGCGATGGAACAGACTCATAAACGATTCATGAACTCTCTCGGTCTGCCATTGAAATGAAAGACTGGTCGCTTCGGTTCGCCTTCACCAGAGGAACCCGTCCTCTTGCGGTGGTTGTAACGTATGGCGGCTTGTCTGGTGGTCGGTTGGGCAGTGCAGGAAATTGAAAGAAAGGTCCTCATGGGACTAATCGAGCGTCCATGATGATGGTGGTCCTGGTGGAGATTTGGCGAAACTTTTCTCACATCTCGTCTGCACAGGGACGGATCGATGCTACACCTATAGACGACGCGAACCGTATTTCAGAATGATAAGGCCTTTCTCTTTGGTCGCCCGCCTTCTCTGTGACCTCCTTCATGGCAGTATCGAGCAAAATAAATGAATAAATGATTGCGTGTGTGTATATGGTGCGCGCCTGCCTATCTGCCCGAGGAGCAGCAAACCATCATATCACTCCGTTGGGTATACGGTACGGATGTTTCAAACTGTCGAGGGATAAATGGTAGAACCCTTGATGTGACTCCCGGGGAAATAGTTGCTTCTCGTCGTTTCCATTTTTTTAAGGTACTCGAGAGCAGGGTTAAATTCCCACCGTAAAAGAGGGAATTACATGAGAGGAGGTCGCTTTTTCATATCCCAAATATCGGATTTGATCATTCTGCTATCGATTAGCTTTCAAAGATAGCGTGGCATCTGTGGAATTTAAAATTAAATTTCCTTCAAACCTCTGCTGCTGGTGGTAGAATTGACCATCGTCCAGCGTATGGCTTTCCGTCCATCAGAGCATTATTGTTGGCAGGTTTGGTCGTTAGCAGAGAAAATATAAATAACATTCCAATTGTGTGTTGTGCCCGCGTTAAATTGGGATGTGACCTTTGGTCCGAAAGAGGATTTCGTTTGTGGTTCCATCTATCGTGTGGTGTGTCCTCCTACTGTGTTGCTGGTCATCGCTGCTGAAGATGGACGAGTTTATCGGTTGACAGAGGCTGGAAAGCAAAGAGAATCTCCAACCCAGTCTTATCAGGATCTGAAAAGGAAGGCAATATATATAAATAACTTACCTGTTCGCCATCAGTCGGTCGTTCCTATTCCTGGTTAGGTTCCTTTCGTGTCCCCAAAACGTGATTCTGTCGGTGATGAAAACGTTATAGCACAAAAAATCCACGCAACACAATCGCATTTCCACGTCCGATGGAGGGGCAGAAAATGCGGCTTTAACTTTACTCTACAAAATAAAGCACCATCACTACATTGAGTTTTGGATTTGGTGTGCTCACGTCGTGCTCGGATGGGACTGGTTTCAAATGTTAGAATGATATCGGACGGGCGTTACACTCTGGCTTTCCCCTGGCGAATGGTGAAACACATTGTGATCGAATGTGTGTACGCGAGCGTTAACCGAAAGGTTTGTCTTGAATTAAGCATGTGTGGAGTGACTTTGGCTTTTGCATAAATTATGGCACACCATCACCACCACCACACCCCCCTCCCTATGCCGTCGTTTAGAGAGTTCGCTTTCCCTGCGCTTCGATTTGACGGTAGTTTCCAGTTCAGTTAACCAGCAGCTCGTAGCGTTTAGGCTGTTGAGCAAGGCAAGCGACTAGGCCTAACGGATCCGGGGGGCACGTTTAGTCAATAATGTTGGTAGGATGTGTATTCAACAGTTCAACGTACAAAGCACCAGGCGCCTCCATTTGCACTTGCGAATGAAAATTTAAGGTCGCGATTGATTCTGGCCGTAGCGAGAGGTTATAGATTGATGGAATTTAAGATAAGTTAGGGATCGAGATTTCCCTTCATTTAGGTAGCTTGTTGAATCAATAACCAATTTACAAAATCTTTCTAACATATTGCAAAGCATCAAATGACTGTTGGCGCTAAATGGATAACAGTTTTCCGCTGCAATTATTTATAAGTGGAATGGTTTAATATTGTATTGTCAATTACGTATATAAACATTAGCTTACCGATTCCCAAAAAGTATTAAATAAGAAAAGCCGGCATTGCTGTTCCAACACCGGCACTTTTGAGTTTCGCGAAAGAAGGAAGAAGGAGACCAAGCCCTGTAATGCGCCACCGGAAGACACCGATTCGGCTCATCGCTCGCTCAGTGATGGCTTAGTGGTGGAGCAAAGCGGAAGGATAACGTCCGTGTATCGTCCCGTTATCGACGGAAACTAATTTTCCACGAAAAGTAGCAGTATAAAGGGTGGACCCCCGATCCCCTTCGGTCGTGGGTAGCAAGTTGACGTTGACGCACTATCGATCGATGAGCCGCTCACCGTCACACCCGTTCGCTTCACTACCAGCTGATGGTGTGTGAGAGATGGGCGTGTAAAGCAAGCACTCCCCAATGGCAAGGTGTGGTGTCCGCCCTATTTCCGGTGTTATTGCTATTTAGCTACGCTTCAGCACCGAAAATTGCCTTCCGATGGTGGTCCGAGGGCCCCGATAGCGGAGGTTGTGTAGAGAGGACCCCTTTGCCTTTTGTTTACCGAGTTTAGTCCGAGTTTACTGCCTTTTGGGGCCTTTATAGTTTTCCATTATAATAGTGTGGCAACTACCGTCCCTAAAACTGCCATCACATCATCATTACTATCATCCTCGTCACTCGCTCGCGTCGCGTGTTGATTACCGGCCAGCACGATGGGGGTTAAGATCTTCCGATGCAGCATATCGCCCTCTGGAACGACGTCATGGTTAGGGTTTGCTAGTTTAAGTAGTACAAGCTTAAGCTTTCAGTGGCTTTAATTTGTATCAAAAAAGGAGACACGCGCTGAGCTTTCCGCTGACGATTTGTCATTTAAAGTTACAACGGATAAGAACAGTGCATATATACAGGACAGCTACGGTTCAACAGACAAACAGGGAGGAAATAGATAATGAACGAAAACTACGGAATTTTCCATGGAACGCACACCGCTTCCGGTGTGGCGCGCCCCATTAGGGACCGAAAATGATGTTATCATCAGACATCAGGCCGCGTACTGGACAACCAGGAACAGCAGCAATCGTTGAAAAGGTACACGGGAGAGGATGGCCGAGAGGGCGCGTCCTCCTCCTCTGGTCTGAGGCAGATAATGATGTTCAACGTGCATCACTTGAATAATATCTCTGCAGCTGTGTGGTGCTTGCTGTTGTGTGTGTGTGTGTGTGTGTGTGTGCCTGCGAAACTCGGATACCATTTCCGTAAACAATTTCATTTTCGTCGCCTGTTTCCGCTTGTCGGATGAGCGTCGGACATCCTCCTCTTTCTCCTCTTTCTCCTTCTCCTGCGCTTCCTCGTTGGTAACGGTTTCGATAGCATTAATGTATTACCTGCGATAACAACATAAGCCCCTCACCATCAGCACTAGAAACAGGGGTGGCTCCATGGCAATGTGAAGGCAAGAACGAAATGATAGAGAATGATATAACGTACACACGTACAAACGCACACCTTCCACCATGTCGATTGGGAAATTGATTTCAGCTTTTCGGTCACCACGCCAAAGCCAAGCGCCTAGCAGTAGAAACAGAAGAGAACGAAACAGTTGGTGGGTGGGTGGTAGTGGGTTATGCTTGAGTTTTACTCTGGAATCCGAGTTAAGTAGCTACTGGCTGTGACTGGCTGGTTGGTGGGTGTGGTGGTGTGGTAGCCTAGTAGACGAGAGGACAAAGGGAGTCGAGGCATCAAACGACGATAAGCCTATTGGATGTTTCAGTAGATTATGGAAGAGATTTGTGGGGATTGCTCTTAGTAGTGGTACGGAGGGAACAACCACAACGTACCGCACCACCACACCGATAACTGAGCGGGCAAACATATGGTAGCCCTGGCGCTCTGTTGCAAAGCTATAAAAAGTGGCTTATCTGCTACAATTTGTTGGATTCTGCAGCTTCCATGGCATTCTATGTCCTTGCAAAGAGAGAGAGCGCAGGTTGACGACGAACGGCGGACGAATGAATAGGGAAATGCCTTTTTCCTGTGCACAAAACATACGCGAGAGCGCCATCGTCGTCGTGTGCACACACATTAGCAACATCGTAGCCATTTGATGAACCTATTTCTCCGCGGAATTAATCCTTAATTATGCTCGCTTCCGCCGGTAAGTGGAGGACGGACACGAGAGCTGACTTTTAAATGGAGCGACCACTTGGGAGTGTGCTTTAGAAACAAATTAAAAATGGAAATCCCTGGCAATAGCACCAGGAACCAAGAGCGAAGGGAGAGAGAGCGAGAGAGAAACAGAGGAAACGAGGGAGCGGCCACCTGTTGCCCGGTACAACAACCACCGCAGGTATGCGCTTGCAGTTTTCGTCGCCACCAAGGCCGGTCACCGACGGGGACGATGCGCGATAATACTTCGGTCCGAAAACAGTCTTCCGGTGCAAAAACGCTGGTTCGCCCGCAACTTCGAGCATGGTGGTAGGACACACAGTTCCTGTGGGATGCATAGAGCCAAGTCGCTCCGTGAAGCTCAAGAGTTGCTCAGGTCCCATGGGGAGCCAGCAGAGCTAGGAGAAAGCGACATACTAGTCACGTGTCACCCTGGCTGGCTATTCGGTCGAGGCTTTTAATTTTTTTTCGGGTCAGAAGAAGGACCTGCACTCCCAGAAGGAGCACTTCACCATTCGGTTGTTCAGGTCAGGACGAATGGACCTTGCCTCTAGAGGAGTACGCGTAATAATGGCGCTGGTAGCAGGCATGGAAAATGAAGTGAAATTTCGCAATAATGGCTTTTCCGCCGCCCGTGTGTTTTCCTGTCCTCCAACCAATGATGATGACGGGCGACGATTAGTAGAGGAGCAGGAGGAGGAGGAGCAAAGGCCTGGGCGAGTTGTGTTGCTGCAACAAGTGCAGTGTGCTGGTTGCCTCTCTGGTACTCGTCGTCGAGGCCGGGAAAAGAGCATTCAGCTATCCAGCGAATGATAAAACAATCAGAGCGGATGGGTGGGGATAGAGGGTGGTGTGTGAGATGGAGAAAAGTTTTTCCATTCTTCTAGCCTTCCTTCCTCTCTCGCGCCAAGGTACTGTGTTCACTTGTGGTACATTTGCTTTTGCAGCACAGCTATGGTCTGCTTGTGTTCCAGACTGTGAAGCACTGCTATGTGAGCGAGTCTGTCTGTAGGACATTTGTCCAGGTTGATGGTAGGCTGCAACCACCTCACGGCGGCTTAATCCTTGTACCTTGTGCAGGTCACCAGTCGTTATTCCTTCTTTTGCGATAACACTACAATGTTGTACCTTCATTTTGTACGACGGAAAACACGCCATCTCTTTCTGTGTTCACTACTCCCCTGGCCATGATTTGATTTCTCATTTCATTTTCTGGCCTGCCGGCTAGAAGGACGCATATGCAATCCTGTGGCAACAACGCGTTGGCACTTATTTACATGTGTATATGTATTGCACAGCCAGCCTGCATAGCTTGTTTCCTCTACGTACGTACTGCGTCGCTCCTTGTGTGTAATTGATGATGACGCTGAAACCCCCAGAGCGCTGTTGCTTCCAACCGGTCTATGCAACAGCGACTTGGTTGTTTGGAGCTGCCCCAGTGCTGGTGCTCGAAAGGAAATCGAAACTCCTTCGGCGGCTGGCTCGACCCTGTACTACAATTGTTGCTGTATATGCGCACATTCGAGTGAAATCGGACCTTCTTTTGTGTGCACCAACAACCTGACTGGTATCCGTTGTGTTCCACATTTGGTCGAGGTGAAAATGGCGGTATGCGGGGGCGCCCGCACCTCCAGTAAGTGTGACGTAAATTAGAGCGGAAAGCGTGTTGGCCCCGTTTCACCGGATGCAAAATGCCAACAGAACACTGTTGGCTAAGGGCTCGAGCTCTTCTCTACGCTCTAACGGTGCTTGCGGGGGGTCGGTCTATCTGCTGTTCCCTTATTCTCTTTTTTTCCTCTGAAAAGATAAGAGAAAAGAAGGTTACAGATGAACCAGAAGAGATAATCAAGGTATAGCGCTCGATTTCCGAATCCACCGTGTGCAACCTGCGGCTTCTCGAGCCACCAGACCTCAATGGCGAGAAGGAAAGACCCCCAAGTTTCTTTCGTGGCTCCGGTGGAGTTAGATAAGAAAGCTGATCAAACAAAGATGTATGCTCGTAGCATACATATGAATGTGGAGCATCATTTTTACGCTCGAGTTCTTGCCCCCCTGCCTCGGGAACATTAAACATCGATTTCGTCGGTGTTCCACCATCCCTTGATGTGCTTAAGTTTGGGCTACGGAGACAGGATTTGTGACCGGAAAATATACTATGTGTATGTGTACAGGAACACGTGTACCATTCACTTGTGCACTCATCCGAACGGACGTCATGGTTGCGCATCCAACTTTAACCACTCCAGCAACAGTCGACTTCACTTACAGCTACCATCACTTCGAATTAAAACCGTTTTCCAAAATGAAATGGAATCGAATTAACGAAGCGAGAGGGGGGAAAGCTGGGTAAAAAACAAATTCCAAAAAATGTATCTCGCGCCATCAGTGTACTCAGTGCTGCTGTGCTGCCGCGACTGCCTTGGTCGGTTGGTTGTCTGGCTGTATGCTGCACAATCCAGTTCTCAAACTGAAACGCTAAAAGTAAATACCCCATGGGTGAATTCGAAAGCCAAAAAGGGAGCAAAAACATACTCTCTGATAGAGCGGCGGTGTGGTGCTGGTGGTGGTGCACCAAAAATAGTTTAGTTTTATCCGGCCAAAGCAGATTACCTGGTTTCGTTTCCGCTTCGAGCGCAAATCTGTCCAGAGAAGAAGAAGAGAAGGAGTTTAACGGAACAACATCTCGATTTGGTGGTGAGGTATTGCATGGCGGAGCGTGCAAAAGCTTCTCTTTGCGTTTTCCGTGTCAGTTGCCCGGAACATTCCGCCGTCTCTACAACGCTACAACCAAACCACCCATTCGTTGTGTTTGTACCACGATGCTTTCCGCCGTCGCCGCTGCCATCGTTGTTGTTGTTGGTGGTTCGGTTTTTTTCTGTTTTTTTCTTCGGCTTTTTTTTCGCCAATCCTCCCCGTCAATATGGTGGCTGGAAAATGGGAAAATTGCTTCTAGGGGAGGAGATGCGGCGGGGGATCGCTGGTGGTGGTTACATGTCGAGAGTAACGGGGCGCGGACCACTACACTGCACTTTTCGTTGGCCACGGATGGTCGAAGTCCAGAAGAAGGGTGTATTGGATTGAATTATCCAAGCTTAACGAGACGGTAGTGGTGTGGTGTGTGCTCGAAGGAAGCTACTTTACCCGGAGCAATGTGCCCCGGTGTGTAATGCACTTAGCGCTGCATTTGACAAGGCAGGCAGGCAGACAGGCAGGGAAAAGCAGGCAATCGGTGTACGGTGTGATTCATCTGCTCCAGACGGACCAGAATGTTGTGGAGAGTTGGTTTTAAGGAATTTCAATTCACCACACCCGGGGAGTGGTCTCTAGCGCTGGCACTAATACTAGAGTACACCTAAAGTTGGGTGTCCCCGCCTGTGGAATTCCGGCTTATTGTAATGGTGGTTCGGAATTCCTCCCTACAAATGAAGTGTATCTGTTCCTCTGGGAGTATAAGTACGCGGTTCAATGGGGAACTGTTGGCCACTCGGCAACCACAGAGAAGGGGACCACCAATTGGTGTGCAATTATGTTGAGAAAATTATCGGCAGACACTGATCGCGGTGGTGTACCACCTACCACACCACCATTACCACCATCGTCACAGCAGGAGTCACACATAATGATGCGGTGGTGGTGGTGGTGATTGGGATGTAGGTTCGGGTATTGAAACGGCCACAATAGGCCCCGGAACACAACCGGTTTATGCTTCTGGCGGGGACGAGGGGAAGAAGAGAGACTATCTTCAGGCAAGAAACCGAAGATGTTTTGTGAAAATCATCTCGAGCTCGGGATCCGGTGGCAGCAGCAACACAAGTTTTTCGTCTTTTCGTGACCGCAAAAGCTGCAGCACAATCTGCCTCTGGACTTGTTCTGTTCCCTCTAGAGTCGTTGCGGGAAGGAGTACTGCCAGCTTGGCTTGGCTGCTGCTCTTCATGCCGGGTAATCTAATCATACCCAAGAGAATGAAGAACTGGGAGAATCTGAATTGGCCGAGGAAAGTCCAATGACCCTTTTTCTAGCCTAGCCTTATAGCCCCCTTGATGTTGATGTTGATGGTGTTGTGTGATGCCTAAAGGCCGCGTTTGTTGTCTCCTTCTTCATCGTTCTTTCGTTCCACTTTGGCCTTGTATTCGCTCTCCTTCTCGCCTCAGGTGTTCCTACGGCGTACGGCTGCTGCTTGAGCTGTTTCTTCGTAGCATCTTGCGGCATGTTTGGACCAGTGAGGGTAGGGGCTGCAGAGTAGAGGAGTGTAACGAATTAAGGAATTATTTTCTGCTTCATTGTAGCCGTTTTGTAGTTGACGCGGATTGCGGAGAAGGAAAATACGACGCTCTGGCTCACGAGTCAACGATCTTGATCCATCCCGGTGGAAGCTTTTTCGCCAAATCCTCCCGGACTTACCAACGAAACCCCCCCCCTTGTTTACTCCAAATCACTAGTTTCGTCCCATGCTTTGGTATTCTTCAGAGCGTATCTGAAGTTTTTGCGGGGAGACACAACGGAAGAGATTCTCTACTACAGAAAAGGCAGCGAATGAAGGAAATTCGCGAGACATAAATTTCCGGATGCTTTTTATTCATGGAAATCCCACAATAATCGAGTTCTAGGTAACGCGCGCGACATTACGATTGCTTATCATATTAGAACGACGCATACTTTGGAGGAGAGGTGCAACATTTTTGACGAGACTTCGACGCTGTCGCTGTTGTGATAAGCGTGCATAACATCCCCACTGCAATGCACGACCGTCCCTTAAACATGGCGATGGAAATCGGTATTCACCCTCGGTTGTAAGAAGAGAGACCGATCATAAATTTGTGTTCGCTTCTCCTTCTCGTATTTTTTGCTTGCGCTCTTGTCCTCTCGATACCATCCACCCGCGGATGATGAGACCACACCACCACCATGGCAGGATCGTCGCGAATCTAAAAAAAAAAAATACAAAAAATGGCAGCAAAGCCGCCGTGCCACATAATCGTATCAGCGTTCCGGCGAAGTATTTTGCCTCCCGCAGCGCAATTGTGAGTTGTGGGCCTAGGGAAGCAAACTGTGAAGAGTAATGTTGGTGGAAGCAGCTAGTCTCGCGCTCGCCCATCGCTTCTGTAAACGGCGGCGTCTGTCCAGCCGGAGGTCGCGGTCCTAGACGGTGACGGCTACGTTGTGAGCCCCGGAACGAAAGCTTTTTCTACAATCGCTTGTCTCAGCCAAATTATGGGGCCCGCGGTATGGGTGTTCGGTTCAGCGAGCTGAAACCATCCGTTGCTAACAAGCAAGCATCGCGCCGCTATCGCTGGCTGCTCCTTAAGCGCACACCGAAGGCCGGCCATGGTCGGCCAGTCCCGGCTGCCATGATATTGCCTTTTCTCTTTTCGCCAACATCAGATGTAGCTATGACGGAGGAATAACATTATTTTATCACAACATTTGGTATTCCCGGTGATGATTTACGCGGTCGAGTTAACTGCATTGCTCAGATGTTGTACGAATGATCCATTCCGAAAATTGGAATTAAATTAGATTAAAGTATAATTTTTGCCGGGGATATCGAATTGTCACTGTGCTCTTTTAACTTTTTGTCAATTCCATCTTGCAAACACTTTGAATTGATACACTCAAACCAATCGAAGCTAGCTGCCGCTGCAATGTAAAGCCGCCCCCTCTATGAAACCCAAGAAAAAGACGAACCAAGGAACGGGATAAATGTGTTGCGCTCAAGACCTACTAAGGCCTGAGTAATGTGTAGTTTCCTAACCTCAATCATATCTGAAATTTTCCAGCTAGCAACAACCACACCACCGTCGATTCTACTGCAGAAAATCGCGTCAACTGCTGCATCTCACCATCATCAACCGCAACATCACATCACGATTCGTCTGATTAAGAGCAGTTCAGAACTACGAGTTCTGAATTACAAAGAAAGTATATCTACGTGACAGAGAAAGATAGATGCCATACCAACCATTTGTCTCGTTATCGAACGACATCGTACGAGTTCGACCGATAAACGGTTTCGTGTATAGGGTTACCGCCACCGCTGGACTGTTGTGCGTTGCTTGCAATTACAATAAGAAAAATGGAAAGAAAAGGTCGAAGACACGAAATCAAACACGAGCAAAGTGTCGGAGTCACCGGTAGCAGTGCCATACACGTGGCCGAGTATGACCGAGTGATTGTTGCAGCAACGAACGATAGCAGCAGCGACGATGGTGTATCGACATACCATGGTAGAGTGCCGGCCACAATCAGCGCGCATATGGTCATCCCGATGGACGACGAATGGGAACATTGAGCTTACGACGACGACGTTGTTGAACCGACCACTCGGGAGAGTTTGAAATTCCGTTAAAGATAAGAAATGACCGAAGGGCAGGATACAAGAAGTGGGGAAGTGGTATTACCCCTGCTAGCCTCGATCGACAGACACACACACACACACATCTGTTCCGATAAAGAACAAATCAAGCCCAACGCAATGTTTGCTATCGGACAGAGTCAGTCAGTTGGTTCCGCAAAGCCCTACGACCCAGAGCCAGTGCCCATGCTGAGGGCAGAGTTAGAAAGAGTGACTAGCGCGTATCTATTTCCGGATTGCGTCGCATTCATTAGTCGCGCGTGTTTGATTCATTGAGCTAGAGTAAACTTTGTCTGTGACTGAATGTCGCCTTGTGGTCTACGCTACGCGTGTGATGCGTTTGAAGTGTTGAAAAAGAACTTCTCCAACAATGATCGGCTCACTCTCGGGCGCTTAGAAGTGTCTTATTATTACGCCTCATTATTTAATCCCAAGAAGAGCCTATTTAGGAAGAGCAGCACACAGATAATGGAGTTCTAACTTAGACTCAAATTGGATATTAAAGAGGCAGTAGTGCGGAGGACCGACATTCCACCAGGCAATGCACGCCGCGCTCCATCTAGATGAGAATCATTTAGCAATCGACCCGTAGCGCCCTACTGGCTGGCGCCCTTTCCAGCAAAGTGCGAAAACTGGCCTCAAGAGCACCCTGAACCAAGTAGACGGCGACGGGCGAAGTTTAACGTTACGACCAAAACAACAGCAACAACCGCTACGTGGGTGCTTTTTCTGCTGCTGCGGCGGTAGGACATCATCGACATAATCGTTACACTCGTCGAAGGATAATCGGCTTTCTAGCGTAGCGTGTCCGTGTTTAGATGTATCGGAACCGTAGGAAGTAAGCGAGAACGATAGACAACAGAGATTGCGGGGTGCAAGGATAACTTTGGACAGATTTTGTAATCTATATGCAAAGTGTGTACCACCGAGGGGCCCACTAGTACCATCGTTCCACATCCACCATTTCTGCCTCTAAAAAGAAAGAGGGAGAGAGAGAGAGCAAGGCAAGAGGAGCCCCAGCGAGCTGGGAGATTGTTTCGTGAAATTGACAAAAATCGGCCACGCAGAACACCATTAGCGGAATACGCTCCGGGTAACGGTAAAAGATACCGGAACCAGCGGGAGGAGGAGATTCTTGGACCGAGATAGCCACATCCCATATACCAGCAACACTAACAACAACAACAGCAGCAGTAGCAGCAGCGGGAGAGAAGTTACAAGATACGAAACGCCCCGCAGGGCAGGGCCTGTGTCTGGTCTGATGGGCCGGACAGGCATTCATGTTCCCGGTTTTTCCCGTATCGGTTGTCTGGTCCGCCCATGTTGTCCGTGTCTATTATAGCGGCGTAAAGCGATGTTAAAATCGGCAAAACATATTTTGCGATACCCTCGGTCAGCAGCAGCAGCAGCAGCGTGGCTATCGTTAGCTTCTGGGTTTCATCGTGTAGGCAGCGACCAAGGACTCTCGTTTGATGATAACACCAGGCTGGTGTGTTGTGTCCCTAAGGAGATAGGCGGTGCGAACATAGTCCGGAAGCTCTATACAACGAGAGAGAAGAGGAGAGGAGAGTGAGAGAGTCCGTAGTGTTGGAAGTGGCAGAACTAATAAAAGATAATGAACGGAGAAAAATAATCACCAACACCACAACACAACCGGTCGTTGAAGGAAAGAAGGAGAGAGGCGGAGCGTGGCAGTAACCGCATCACAACGACGACGTCAACGACTACTTTTTGACGACAGCCACCGGAGCAGGCGG
>NC_064874.1:26986902-27001902 GCF_943734745.1 Anopheles darlingi | reverse complement strand
GAGAGCGCCATAAAAGCCACAATTGATGGAAAACTCTTGGAAGCGACCACCATATCGCCACGGCGAAGAAGAAAAACTTATTCTGTTGAGTGCCCGCCGGCGGACCACGATGCATGCCCCCCCTATGTGTGAGCACAGCGAGGACTGGTCTGGTCCTTGTGTGATCCATTTCGTTGGTCTGAGCCCCGTCACAGCCGCACGACAAGGTGCAATAAAATATGGAAAAAGTGTCATCAAAACTCATATCATATCCCATCGCACTCGACGACAATATCGCACTATTCGCCAGTTCTTCGCAAGAGAGAGACCATGTTGCGGTTTGTGACGTGCGGTATTGCCGAGTAGTGCGAGGATCCATTGGGTTTAATAGTCGCGCAATGGTGTGTGCTAGTAGGAGACTTGGTCGTATGAACTTTTTCTCTTCGAAAGGATCATTTCTAGTTCCGTGTGTAACCGATTGATGTGTGTGCTGTGCGGTCGTCGCGCGTTAGCTTTGTCGGTCATAGTCCGTCCGTCCATTCGTCCGATTGAAATAGTTTTTATGGTCCTATGAAATCCTCTATTGTGCGAGGAAAGAAGAGTCGATTACTCGCGGGCGTCCGGACGGGCTCTCATGCATATGCCATAGATTATGATATGTGCACGCAATGTGTGCGCGCCTTTAGTGGCGAAATGGAATGACTTTCGAAGTGAATGCATAGAATAAAAGAAGACAGACTACACCGCCGGTGCCGGGAGAGTTTACGGTGTCGCGTCTCCGACTGATAGTCGATGCAATATATGCGCTGGGTGGCCAAAATCAATTCCACAATCCACAAGATATTCTGCCTCTTCTTCGTCTTCTTCACCCTGCTTCGCTTCGTAAGTAATGGGCTTTGCGGCAAGAAGCCGACTTTGTTTGACGCACCGAAACCGTCAAAGTATCAACAAACAAACTCCTCGGTGTTAGCCCTAACACAGTGGAAAGTAAAAATCCATATCTTGGCCCGCGGAGCCCTTGTCTGCCTCCCGGTATTGTCGTCCGAGGGGCTAAGGAAAGGGTGTGGTGTTTGTTATCTGCGCAAATGAAGCGCGGCGCAACAACCGCACGACTTCCGGCCTCGGGACAATATGCCCCTTTCGTTCGCGCGCGCACTGTTGGACTAAACACTATCACGGAACACTGCTAACGCCTTCAACTGAATGCATATGCTTTCCATGTGATGCGAGGGGAGCTCCTCAACCCCGTCGTCCGCATGTATTGCTACCGGCTGCTAGAGGGAGAGCAGGAATTGTCCGTCCCTCACTCACATTTCCAGCTAACCATCATTCGATGGAAGACAGAAAGGGGTGGATCGTCGTTATGTTATTGCAGTTACCACCAACGTCACCACCGCCAGCATTATTGCGACTCTCCAGTGTCAATCCCCGCCATCACTATCCAGTGTGTGTGTGTGTGTGCGCTCATGTGAGGGCAAACAAACGATATCTAGCACGCCGATGGCGCAGCGGCGTGGAGTCACTGACGACAGACTTACCTCCTCATGCACACACTCCACCCCTACTCCGCTACACACTGTAACGGCCGCCTGCGCGTGTGAGAAGCGTCGTCGTCGTCGTCGTATATGATTACCATTTTCGATTGGAGTGCGCTCAATACCCCACCGGGCACTACTTCGGAATCGGAAAACGCTAGTACGCGTTCTACTAGGATGTGCCCCATATAGATGGCTGGCGCGGTGCGACCTGCTGGTTGAGTTTTTTTTTGCTGCAGGTCAGCTTGTCATGTGTGTGTGTTTGTGTGTAGAGTAGGTAGTTGTCGATTGCCTTGCTGGCTCTCTCGATTATCGGTTCGAAAGTTTTTGCTGGGTAACGTGCTGTATAAATGGTGCCATCATCAACGCCCGGATGACCGAATAGAAGGCAACTCAGAGCGCTACCCTCACCCGCGGAATGCATGCCAAGCCGATTGTAAAGACGCGACGCGTCTGGCGATCTCGCAGATCCGTTTCCGGGCGCACGAGAGAACTCTCCTGTCACGGCTACCATAGTAGGAGGATATGGTTTAGATATGCGCGCCAAATTGTTTTTCGATCGTTCTTTTTTCCCTTTTATTTATGCCACCATTTGGACGTTAGTAAACGACATGCCTTCCTTTGCTTCCCGTCCTGTCCCTGTGAAGATATTGGAAATGGTTCTACAATGCTTGTAACAAGGGGATGATGAGCTTTTTTATTATGTTTTTTTTTTCTAGCAAATACCCATTTTTTATGCATATAAAATTTCGTGCGTTCTTCGGTATTTATGGCTCTACTTTGCATCCCCCTCAGTTCGCCTGGCACGTCTTCATCACCCATTAAAGCGCAGCCAACAATCGCTTTTAAAGCCTCGACCAAAACCTTGAGCACACAAACCCCATCGTCCAATTGATGGCGTAACAATCATATTCGTGGCAAGATAACGGTAATGGGCCACGATGCGGTGTCAACTGCTCAATTCGTCCTTATCAAATGCGGTCGCACGGTGTGTAAATGGTATCATTAAAATTGACACGAGATTGCTTTCGCCTTCCGACGAGTCTCTTCCTACCGATGGTCTACCGATACAACACAGCAGCCAGATAGTCCCCTTCCTAACACATCGCAGCCGGCACGGGCGCCTTCCGCGGCGTTCTAGGCGCGAGCTTTTGCGAGTTTCATTACGCTTGCCAATTTCATGAAACGGAGGGAACAAATTATCAAACTTTGTTTGGGGTGTGTGCGGCCGCAGCGGCACGGCGGTTGTCGCTCGTAATAGGCAAAGTTCTCAAGGTGATCAAAACTTCTTCTGCTCCTGGGGCTGCCCCCTACCCCCCCCCCTCCTCCCATCTCTGCCGGAAATGGAAACTTCTAAAGTATTGAACGTCACACATCTAAACACACGCTGGCTGTCTGGTGCAACAAATGGTGGAGCCCACGCTCTCCAAATGCCCTCCAAAATCACAGTTAATCACACGTAATACAATCGCAAATGTTGCTTCGTAAAACAAAATTAAAAGTGCCGGAAATTGTGAGATGCCCCCCCAGTGCTCCCGCTTTTTTTGATATACAGGTTTATTTGTACTGCGTGTGTAATTGTGAATTCGAATAGCACAAGTTGAATCACTGTACAAATTGTTTCAAATCCTTTTCCATATTTTTTCCTTAAGCGCTTAAGCTCTGAGAGTTTAAATTCCTAGATGTCGTTGCTATGTTGTGCAAAAGGAACTTAAAACCATTTCCAATGTTTTCTGACTTAAAGCAGCTTTAATCATTTTGCCTGTCAGTAATGATGCTGCCCTATTGTTTGTCGTTTTTGTAGCAGCAGCAGAGTCAACACTAGGCACCAAGAGACGATGAAACGGGTTCAGAATACCGATGACATCCTATTCCAACCAGGGTTGATGGGACTGATGTAAAGATTTGGCGAGGAAGGATGTGATTTTCGAAGGAAAAAACGTGTCGCCTCTTTCTTTCGTTGCAGCGAAAGGAGGAAGCAAAATCTCCAAAAATTATCCTCTACGACACCAGGATGCTGAAGAAGTCGTTAGAAGGTGCTGCTGGGTTGGGTGCTGCAACTGATTTGTCGTGTCATGTACAGCGAAAACTTGGCAGCTGGTCGCCGGCAGCATGAAAACATGACTAGAGATAAACTTTTCTTTCGCCATTCTTCGGACGCCCAGCTTAAGTTGCATCACCAATCACGGTGCACCGTTGCGAAAGAGGTGTGACGGAGCACATCTTGTACACGTGTTCTTGGGACGCTGGGTGCAATGCTTCTTTCTTCGAGGCAGGCGCAGGCAAGCATGTCTGCTAGGAAAGTTAAGAGAGACGGCAACCACTAGATTACCAGACTGGTTCGATATTGTGTGCCACCATCTCTTCGGCATAGCGCAAAGCGTCTTGTGCTAAAGGAGAAGGACTAAACTTTCAAGTGGATGGAACACAGGAACGAATCTCTGATGATGATGATGATGATGATGATGATGCAAGCAGAATGAGGACACTCACTGTGTGTTGTTGAGCAGAGTTTGTGCTGTTCTGCTTTTTCTCCCGGGTGGTACCGGATGTTTTTAATTTGTTTCGCTTCTAGGGTTATATCTTGTACTTTTATGAATTTTTAACTCGATTTGCGCGCTATGCTATACGGTTGTGTTAGTGTGGGGCGATTGGTGGGAGTTGCTTCATTTTCTTCCGGTAACATGACGATGTTTCGTAAGTCAACATTTGTTTGCATAATGATTCTTTCAAAGAGTATTATGATGATGTCCTGTGAGAGATCTCACTGATTTAGCGAATCACAACATACATTTTATTTTACATTTGCAACCGAATGCAAAATCCATTACCTACAACCTTCCTATAGCGCGGTGCATATTCATAGAACTTTACTTTTGATCGAGCTTATCACAATCGATGATTCCGACTGCTACAGCTGCGACAGTAAACAATTTCAAATTGTCCCTGAGCAGCAGCGTGCCTGGGAAGAGGAGCGAATGCTTTGTTAAACCCATGGCCCATACCACACCGTTGGTGACTCGAGGAATTACTGCTAAAAGCCTTTCTCGGAACCGCTTCTGCCCTTTAGTTCGAAAGTATTTGTTTGCGAAAATATGCCGACAGTAAATAGTTGACGAGGACCGACCTATCGACCAACCGACCAACCGACCAGCAACAGCCAGTGCCTCGGGCCTGATTTGCGTGGAATCCTTTCCTTCAAAACCACCACCACGACCACATCCCCACCCCAAAAATGCCATCGGTTTCCTCTGCGATCGCTTGAAAGGACGAAGCCGTTTTTCAATCTGTTGAATCTGCTCTCGTCCCTCTTTTCGGTACGTTCCACGGTCACCAACGAACCAAAGAACGAGGAGGTAGTGGTAAGGTGAGGTTGGCACCCTTTTGCCATTGTGTAACTCGGCTGTGTGTGTGAGCTGCGCTCTAAAGCGCTTCATTTAGCTTACGTACTGGCCGTGTACGCCTATGGCACTTGCTGTGCGATGTGCCTTGGTTGGAGTTGCAGCAACAGCCCTGCCAGCTAACCAGACAGTGCAGTAGTAACTCCATCATCATGTAGGAAGCCAGGAGGAGAAATTTCGGAGGGGGGGGAGGACGTTTCCTGGTTTTTCCAGATCTATCTATTTACCTCCAGCAATAAGCGGGACTGAGTTCTGTTCATGCTGTTTCCTATTTTTATATAAAGCGCACTTTTTTGCGCCATTCTTCTTTGCGCTGCTCGGTTTTCAAAAGAGATAGAAAAGGAGGTTAGTGCAACCCACCCGCATTTGAAGTGGCAGACGCATCCTTTTTACCGCGGCTCTTCCTTTCTGTGGCTATCGCTGCTGGTCCGCTATTCACCGTTGCCGGTCTTCACTGTCGACGTCGTTCATTCCGGTTTCATTTCGAATATTCGCCAACCCTTGCACACCGCATTCGTCTGATGCGGATTTACGCAGCAGGCCCTTATGGTGTGACTCATGGTCGAATAGCAGCGACTCGCCATTATCACCCGGCCATCCATCATTGCGAGACATATGAGGTGCAGCAAGCCGATGCTTATTTGAGGCAGGTACACTGTGGTAGCGTTATTTTATCAAACTTTTCGCATTACAATCCATCACGCGATTATCGATGCCCTGGTAGAGTGCCCTCTATCTATAGCTCCACCAGAAAAGACCGGTTTTATCGGGAAATTCATTTTTGGAGCGAAATTTTCGGAATTTTGCGTACGCACGTGGGATACAATTTACGGAACTTAAGCCAATGGATGTATGGAGGCTGCCAAAGCAGTGGGTTAGTAGATGTGTTGGCAAACCTCTAATGCGCCGTGATGCTGAGGGATAAACAGACGTTACGGATATATATCCCCTGTGTCCACGTTGGGCACGGACAACACCGTGCTTTATTTTCGTTGGGCATTGTGTTTGCTCTTCTATTTATCGCATATCCTATCGTTTAGATGCGAGAAAGAGAGAGAGAGAGAGAGAAAGATACGATGGTGAGCAGAGTGAAACGCTCGCTTGTTTTCCTATAAACCTCGCGTTGTACGGATCAAATCTCGGATCGATTAGTTTTATATGAGCTCCTCTCTCCGCCATGGTGTGGGGGATAGTAGTGTCGCATGGTGCGTCTGGTGAGCAGCATCAGCAGCATTAACTTGCCCTGGTTGGGGTGGTAACTAACGACGATGACGCCATGATGAGCCTCCAGTCAGCCCTTCTTCAGCACAGCAACCACCTCACAATCGAGCAAATCCGTCCTCCGTGCTCGCGCACCCGCCTCTCACGGAGATGCTAAAATTGTTTCGATAAACAAAACCGTGGCCAAGTTCTTCGTGTAAACCAACCAGCGTTCTCCATCGCTCGTATCGTATCGTTGCTGATCACTGCTTGGTGTGGTGGGTGGTGCGTGGTAGGAAGAAGCTCACGTTGCACCCACCAGCATCCATCAGCATCCAGCACCACCATCCACAGCACGTTGTTCTCTGCTAGATGATCGATCACACAACGACCTATTCCCCGTCCCGGGAGGTAGCTGAAGGTATTGAGAAACAAGATTGCCACCTCTATCCCACCCGCGCCAGAGAAGACACTATGCTGATATGTGCGGGTGTGAGTATTTTTTATGTTCGCATTCCATCACGAGCGCATCACTTCGATCGGCGGAGCTGCTGGAATCGACGAGACTCAACTCAATATTGATGCTTTGAAAAATGGAATCATTTAAGATAAGGTTCATTTTTAAGCCAGCCTTCAGCTTAGATTCTAGAATTGCTAAATCGCTTACATAAATGAAAATTATTAATCAAACACCGCACTCTTCGTTGCGATATATGCTACCGCGCAGGCCAGCATACGAGACACGTGGTAAAGTTGTGACATTCACCCAACAATGATCAGAGTCACCATTTGTTCGCACCACGTGGTTACGATCAGTAAACAACGAGAAATGTGGATGTCGTAGTCAGCGTTTGGAGGGATCAAAGACCAATTCGATGCTTTCGCTTTGGTGGTGTTGTTTGTGATGGTGGTGGTTTTCTCTGTTCTACACTACTGTCTACAGATCTCAGGAAACATACAAATTTATGTTAACCTGACGCGTGAAAGACAGTCAAGAACCAACACAACCCGTCCCCCAACGGCACCGAAGCGACGGCAATGGTTGGGCAAACATTGGTTTACCGAACCACCATCACCACACCATCCTCCTTACGTGTGTGCTATGCCGTTCTAGGTGGCATGAACGAGAGCTTTTAAAGGGGATGCAATGTACAATGTATCAAGGGTAGCGCAGCCAAACCAGACGCCAACCATCAGGTGATTACATTCCGTTTGGATTTTTCTCGCGCCTTTTTTATTTTTTTTATTTACTCACGTTACCTTTTTCATTCCAATCGCTTTTCATTTCAAGCATCTCCACGCTGGGTTGCCGCAGGGAAAGAGGAAGCCTGCCAGTGTAACGATCGCATCAATCTTTTTTTGCCGTGATTTTTGCGATTCACGATTCATTTGGTTTTATTGCGGATCAAAAGAGCAGAAATTGGAACCGTCGAATCGGTGGCTCGAATGGAAATGATGTTCGCTTCTGGCACCACCACCTGGGAGTGATAACACTTTTTTTTTGTAGCTTTCATTTTATTTTCTCTATCTCTCTCTCCTGTGATGTATGGCTTAACTCCGTTCATCCGCCTTTTCCGTGTTTTGCCGCGGATAAAACGTAGAGTGAAGCATAGAGTTGAGCGAGCTGGCTGTACGAACACGACGAACATACGGGCGGGGGGGTCATGCATAAAACATAAAAATGGTGCTGCTCGTCGGTATGAGGTGAACGTATCTCATCGTTCGTGAAACAGAAAAATGAGCTGGAAAACTGAACTGAGGCCGGGTGTAATTGGCACTGAATGTACTGAATTGTGTGTATATGTGTTGATTGAATACAGATGATACAACATCGGGGTAGGCTTCTTCCGGATATACGGCGCTGGTAGTGACGGAGGTCACTTCTCCTTGTGCGTATATGATTGACATTTTGTAGTGAGGTCAATTGTTGCACCCAGCATACAAAGTACTGATCTTGATGATGTTACGCAGGGAGACCCGACGCTGTTAAATGTCATTTCCGGATGCTTAAATAGAGCACAACTCTGAAAGAAGGAGAAGAGCTGGGTCTCGGTATGTCGGTCGGGTATTCTCTCTAAGGCTCTTAGTTTTAATGTAAAATGCAGTGCCTTTGTAGTGTTAAGCCACAAAATGGTATTATTTTGTTTTGATAAATTGCAGGGTCATCAAGATAGAACAGAGCAACAGCAATGTGGCTGGCTTACACAAAGACGTTCCGTGCAAAAGTGGAAAGTCTTCTAGACCGAGAAAGGTCTCGGTTTCTGAACTTTCGTAACTCAATTGTCTCATCAAAGGTTCCCCGATGCCTTCCATATTGTGACACAACTTCAACCTTGAAGAGCAGAGTACGGCGCCGTAGACACGAGTACGATAACCATCCATATGCTTTTCCCCTAGACACAACAGGGCGGCGTCACCAGACAAAAAAACATTCCATGTGTTGCTTAGAAAGAGGCGAAAATGTCCTTTTATCGACAGGAAATTGAATTAGCATCCCACCAGACTCGCACACGCTCCCTTTCCTCTAACTGTGAGAGTAAAATAGTAGACCACAGGAGAAGGAAACGGTTCGTATCGAGGAGGAGTAGGAGCATGCCTCGTCATGTGCGTTGTGCCGTGTGGGGGAAGTGACAAAAGCAGGAAGCGGGTTTAACGGAACAACCAACCACTCGAGGTTTGCTGCTGTCACCAATCCTGTCAAGCACCGCGCTCCAATTGCGAAGGCGATCGTCAAGAAGGCGATAAAGTTTGGTGCGCTTTTGCTGAAAAATGTATCAACATGATGCATACCACCACCGGACTGCCCGTCCGTCCGTAGCTAACACACATCGCACATCATATGCGAGCAACGTCAGCGTGCATAGCGGCGGTCTTAGTAGCCGTTGGTTTATGATGATGTCACTGTGCCTGTGTGGTGTGGTTTGCAGGCGAGGCGAAAAGCGCATTTAACTACCAGCGCAGCAGGCACTTGCATTTTGCGCCAAGGATCCCTTCGCACTGACGATGGCGTGCCTCTGCTCGCGTCCCTCCATCCTTCGGTAGTCCGCTGATTGACGTTGAAAAATGGCAGCCACAGAATTAATGTAGCGCGAAGAAAAGCTGCTGCTTTCTACTGCTGGCGGTGCCACCACCGCCGCAGATATGGGGGTGGTTATGGGTAGAGGCTCGAAGCTCACGAGGTAGGGTTTAATCCTACCGCTTATACGTTCACAATTGCTGATGCGTGTCACATATGCGCACGATAAGAAATTTCGCTTAATTTATTGCGGCTTAAATTTTGTGCTGCTATCTTTTCACAACAGATATTGCAGGCGGCGTGCGTTGAAGCATTATTAACCCATCAACGCGCTGGCGGATAAAGGAGATGATTCGGGCAGCCAAACAACGCGTTTTGATTTGAAATTTTATTCGTCGTATTCTCTCTGTGCAAGTTACTAATAAATTTACTTTTTTTTGTCTCATTTTAGGTAAGTGTCTGGAAAACATGTTGTGCTCCTATACGATATGACGATTGAAGGATAATCAAAACACAGTCTACTGTGAGTAAGCTACCGTAAACCATGGTTGCCCGGTGACAAAATAGCGAATGTCGTCATGGCAGATCGATTTCTGTCGAGAAGACAGACTGGCTAAAAATATTTCTACATTTCCTACGAAAACTTTGCAAATTTCTCTTCCATACGGATGCACCAGAAACGCTGCTATCTGGCCGGTTTCAGCAAAATTACGTAATTTCCTTTGCCAGAAAACTGTGCTGCGAGTGCTGCATGAGTGAGGAGAACGCCTCACACAATAGAGCAGGATGATGAGTTTCCGGTTGAAAGGTTCACACATTCCCGTGCTCTCGGTGCAGCAAGGAGAAGCGATGGAAAAGCGGGATTCCATGTTTGGTGCTTCCCGAGTGAAACGTTTCAACGGTAGAACGAGGGAAGGCACATGGAGCAGCCTAAGCTTTCATGCTTTCGCCAATTCCGCCAGAAGAGCACAGAAAGAAGGGCGCGGTCGGTACCGTTTCGTGTGAACATCAGACGTGCCGGTATCCTTCTGGTAGATGGTGACGACGCACGGTTACACACAGAGGAGAGCTCCAAGGATAACGATAATGACTTGGGTGTGTAATAATGAAATGTCGACGATGAACTGGCGTGACTAGCGCACGCGGGCTGGCTGACTGGTTGACTGGCTGACAGACTGAGGATGAATGATGCCATTCACACCCAAAGCGTTACTCCGGTTTCGTCCTTAATTTTTTGCTCAAACAGTGGAAGCTCCAATTGGCATAGGCCAACCAGCCAGCCTGCTAGCCAGCTGGCTATTCAGTTCACTCTCCGCGCTCTCTCTTCACTGTTTCTGTGTGTCGTATTGCGCGCGATGGCGGCCTGTTTAATAGTCCTATATTTTTTCTTCATTACGGCCGAGTGCTGCGGGTATGTCGTCTACGGAATATGGCCACTTCTAGTCGCGCGTACGTCGGTTTTTCTTTGGTTCACCACTAACCAGCAGACGGTTGTTGGTCATTAGTGTGGGACGACCGGCAACGACCAGTCACTTCGACGCGTTCCGGTACGAAAAAAAGGACCGTCCAAGTAATGGCCAAACAATACCACTAAGCAGCTAAGAGCGCAAGGGGAAAGAGGGCACCATCGACGACCTTTTTTTTACTTTGCTTGTTGCGGTTACTAGTAACCACACCACACACCAAACCATAAAAAAGCTCTAGTAGAAAGGACAAAAGAGGAAGAGAGCTACACATGATTGTGTGTGTGTGATGGGGAGAGTACCGTTTTGGGTGGGTGATGATGAATTGCTACCGGATCGATTGTGGCGGGCTCCTCCTTATCGTGCCCCACGATTATTGATTGTGCGAACTTAAAACGCTGTGTCTGGCCTATGATCTTGGATCCAGAGCTGTTGGGAAATTGCTTCGTTTTCAATTTCAAATTTCTCCTTTTTTTTGTCTTTGTCCCCATGGAATGCTGGGACTGCTAAAAAGAGAGAGAGAAACAAGTGGGGATCATTTCGGGAGCGATATCCGCCATTTAAGGGATTTAGTATAATGGGCTTGAGGAGCATAGACGAGACAACTGCTAGTAGCGCTGCGTCTAATAATTGAATGACGACGTTATCGACGTTTTATCCAGTAGGAGTCTTTCACAGAGCTACTCCGTGCATTGACTTGAGAACATCGTCCGTGACCGGAAAGCATTCGACGACCACAAAACATATTGTCCCCTGCAAGCGAAATGGAAGAGAGCGAACGAACGAGCGTCCTTTTAGGACGTCGAATAATGATAATCATTTATGCACCATAAACCACAGCATCGGAACAAATGGACTTGGCAGTGCTATGGGGCAAGAGAGTGGTGGGGCGGCCGGCCGGTTGGTGTGACAATTTATAGGATTCTTTCCGGTCCTCGAGCTTGGACAAATTGGACTTTAATCCGGGCCCGCTCGGCGGCTAGTGATATCCTTCAGTCCTTCCTCAAGAAAGAAGAATGATGGTCAACATTTGTCATAATGCTATCAGCGGTATTAACGAGAAGAGAGAGAGAAAGAGAGAGTCCTCTTTCAGCGAGGCGGCACCGCGATCCTTATTACTAGCAAGCAAAGGGATCTTGTGTTTTAAACGAATGTAATATTTTCCCATAAAACCGACATTTTTCTAACAAGCTAGCAGCTTATCATAGAGTCGGTTGCGTATCATGTGCTGGATTGTGTTTTTTTTTCCTATCGGAAGTAAAGAGGACATAGGTTTCCGTTTAATCCATAAGGGCACCTCTTTCTATGCTAGTGGATTGGAGATGGGATGCCTATTACCGGAATGCTCATAAATGCTGCTGGAAGAGCAATAAATACCTATTACCAGTACCCTACGACTCAAAAAGGGTTTTCCAGATCTTCGGCTTCGGCACATCATCTGGTACACCGCAATATGTTAAATATAATGCTGCTTGAATATGACGATTGTGCTTCCGTTTCTACGAAGTTGATGATTAACAGATGATTTCTTTCCGATTGGAACAGATTTTCATTAAATTAATATCACTTTGTGTTGCATTTTACAAACCAAAGGCGCACATTCCATTGAAAAACAAATGAGTTTATCTGAAGTTGCGGGGTTCAGCTGGTCCTGCTGCTGCACCGACTGATGCTTGTCAGTCATGGGAAGATGTTAGTAAATCGTTTTATGTTCGCGCAACCTCTGAACCTCACAATCTCCGCTTCGAGAGCGTTTCATTTAGAATACATTGTCGTCGGAATTGATTATTACAAATTTTCTATGCAGATTTTGAGCTTGTCTCGCTCATCATGCAAGTACGGGAGTTTGCAAATTCAGAAGATTCGGGCCCTCAACGTCGCCTCGTCATCGTCGTCATGACCTGCGGCAGAACGACGGTCTTTCCACAGAAGAATGAGAAGTCTATGAATATTTTACCATTTCATTCACGAGAAGACACACGCTTGTGGTGTGTGTTCGTGGCACCGATGCTCTGGTGGCAGCTTCTGCAGAGGGAACAAAACGAAAAGGATAAGCGAAAGTGCGTTGTATGTGCGATGAAGAAGGTGTGTTGGTGGTTGGATATGTGTCACACTCCTGATGGCCTCTAGCTCCCCCGAATGTTTAACTTCTTCAACATTCGCTCATGGTAGTCAAGCGTTAACCACCATCCCAAAGCGCACTATCCTGCTTGGCGTCAGACCGTAGCAGCGAGCGGCAGTAGCACCAGCAGCGCGCACTATCAGCAGCATGCTTACCAACAATGCCGCCATGTGTAATCCAGAAGAGAGAGAGTACACAGAAATTGCACGAAACTTTGCATAAGTGGATGCATTGTAAAACGCTTGTTAACGCAAATGCTTGTTTTGTATTCGGGTCCCCGGCATGGCTCTTGGCTTGCGGCTAATCGCACTGTTTTGGCACCGTTTTTCGATCCTTTTCTTCTTTTTATGTGTTACAAAAAAAAAAAGAAGAATAAAGGAAAAGACTCCTCCAACATGCTACACTTTCTTCTTTTGCCATGTTTTATGGTAATTCTTATGCTTGTTTGGATGCTTACGTCTTTGCTTGTAAATTGTAAGCCCTCCATCTGTCGACCATGACCATCACATTTCTAAATCCTCCTTCCTTCCTCTTCGGAATGAAATGTTTTCAAAATTGCCCGGGTTCATGCCCCTCCTGTGGCAACAACACGCCGTTTGCTCTGACAACACTGTGTCGAATACCAAACTTAAAGACCGAAAGCAGCAGAGAGCTGCTTCCTAGCGGTGTGGTGTATGATGTCGTGTTCTGGTGGATCGTTTCCTCAACTTTATCTGTCCCAGAGTGTAAGTTTGGCATCTTGAACTTGAACCAGAGATTGTGAGAGCGTGGGAGCGAGGAGTCGGAGCAGGGTTTACATATGAGGCCAATACCACCATCACCGCCACATGCGCTGGTGGATAAGCGATGGGAAAATTATGCCATTTGCTTATGCCGCCTTGGAGAGCAGTGCGCCAGGTTTGGCTTTTAGCATGGCATACATCATGTTCTCGCTACTCAAAAGCCAGTATCGCGCCGCAGAGAACTGAGTACACGCACACAAGCAGCTGTGGCGCTTACGCCGGCAACATCATGTGCGTCGCTGGAGCTCGATTTGTATGCACGAATTGTGGAAACATTGATTGCACTCTAATGTTTGGGATTAAGCTCTAGGTGGATCAAACATCACGCAGAAAGTGTGGTTCTTACTTTAGCTGCATTAGCTTTCTTTGCTCCTCTCAAGCATCATTGCGACTGCTTGCTGCTGCTGCTTTCCTTGATTTCTCTCTAATTGCTCATTAGCGTTTGAGTGCTGCGGAACTAAGATAGATACCAGCAAGCTCTTTCTTTCTCTTCAGCCAGAAGAAGAAGTTTAATCTTGAGAACTGAACTGAACTGCTGACTGGCATACTTCTTCTTAGTCTGGTGCCCAGCCACCCACCATTACCATTCACATCAAAGACGATAAAACGTTCTTCCACGTAAATCTCCCACAAAACACAACAAGATGCAGACTTTAGGAGCGAAGAAAGTCGCACTTGCATTACAGTCAGTCCCTCCATCAGCACACGGACGGCTCCATTAACGGCCAACGGGGCAACACGACGACGACACAAAGCACTCGCGGAGAACGGTTGATGAGAACCCGGGCCGCCGGTGAACGGAACCTGGACTCTAATTAAAATCCGAGTTTTTCCAGCATATTTCCACACCACCGCCAACACTCCTCCACCATCCCATCCCTTTCTAATCCCTACCTTTCTCACTCTGTCTCTCGAATGGGGTGTGTGACCGGACCAGCACCTCCAAACCGTAGAGATTACCGTAGTTTTCTAACGGGTCACTCGCTGGTGGGGAACCTGTTCCCACTGTTCTTCTTGTTTTTCCCAACCCCTGGGGGGGTTGGATCTCTCCTTCTGCACCCCCTTTTTTACTTACCGGGAAATGGATGGTGCCCATCGAAGCAGAAGATGATGACGACGGCACTGATGCCGAAGCCGCCGATGACGACAAACACACCCCAACCTGTGTGTGCCTGTGGCAGGCGGCAGGGGTAGGGCTGTGTGTAATGATGGCGCAATCTAGCACGAAACGGAACGGAAGAGAGGTAGAAGAAGAAGAAGTACAGTTATTTTTATGCAGTCGCTTATTATGAAACACTTTTCGCTCGTTAAGGTGTGGTGTCTCCAGGAAGCAGTAGGTGGGGGGTCACGCGAGACGAGGCAGTGCAGCAGTGTAGTGTGGGCATGAGACGATGAGTCTCTTCTACCTTCCATCCCATCCGACTTGGGCGCGCTAGAAGAAGAGTAAGAAGAAGAGATGCCCTTTTTTCGCTGGATAGTGCGATGATGTTGTTGGTGTGTGT
>NC_064874.1:26924402-26984402 GCF_943734745.1 Anopheles darlingi | reverse complement strand
CTTCTTGGTGCGATCGCAACCCGTTCGTTCGCTCTCCCGTTCTCTTTTGAACTTCTTTGTGGCCTCGTTCTTCGTCTTAGCGCATAACACAGAGCCCGATCAGAGGAGATCCGAAGAAAGAATTGAAATTCACGCATACATTTTAACGCTGCGGTTTGCGCTGCTCCCGTTGGTGGTTGGCAATTGGCGGAACACACATACAGCATCTCTTCCAGTTGAGGTCTGACCTGATTTCCGGACCCCAGGTGTGTGCCGGCGGTCTGTTGGTGTGTAGAGCTTTGCGGGTCTTTCGCTTCGACCTCTGAGAACCAGGGGCTGCCGCGCCTTTCTGTTTATTTCATTGAATTTATTTATTTATTTGGAGATATTTTCCTCTCGGAACTTTGGACTTTCTCTTCCTCCCTCTTCCGATCGCGATGATGTCCCGTTGCGATGAGGGAGGGAGGTTCCGTTAGGTTGTTGGCCCTCTTTCTTCCTGTTGTTGGCCGACTGGCTGTTGCTTATGAGTCGAGCGATTGTCGATCTTCCGCCTTCGGATCTGCACACACCTGACTCTGACTGGCGACCGACTTAGACAGTGGAAGCAACAGCGTGCAGAGGGAAAGGGGTGGTTCGCTTATGCGGCTCCTCCCTTCTGCTAAAGAAATTCAAACCCCTAAGCACTTCGAATGGAAGGAACTTGGCGGAATGATGCCCTCAAAAAATGGCGCGAATAGTAATCATGGTTGAACGGTGCGAGAAGCAACACAAATAAAAGACTAGCGGATCGGACGTCCCGGAATCTGTGTCAATGGGTGGGAACATACCACCGATGCTTTGCGATGTTGTTTCCTTCCTTTTTGGGAAAATATTTGGCGGTTCATATAATGTGTGACGCGGCCGTCCGGAGAAAAAGATTAGATTGGCTTTTCTCTTTTCCCTAATTTCCTATTCTAGGTTGTTTGGTGTTGTTTGTTGTGACGATACGTACTTGGTACGTACCGCTCTATGATCTCATCTGGAATTCCCGTATAGCAGTGCGGTGTTGACCGAACGGCAAAAGAGAGGAACCTCGGTGCCTCTTCATCCCGGAATACGGAATATTTTGTATGTTCTCTCCTTAACCACACACGACTTGATTGATTGCCGGTCGATGTGGCTGGTAATGGTGGTTTTCTTTCAACAAATGCAAATCAATTTTCCACACGCAAAGAAGAATCAATCATTATCGACATGCTCATCGATCGCTAGTTGATCACTAGTGAGGGCGCACTCCAAGTAGCACGGAACTAGTCGGAAATTGACTTAAAACGGGGAAGCCCGAGAAGCCAGACACAGACATCAGTGTTCACCCCTTGCAGAAGGAGATCGTTAGTAGATGGGAAAAAGAAAGGAGAAGAAGAAGCAGGTCGGTTCGGAATCTGCTGATTGATTGATGTATGTCGGTGCGAGCGCCGCTCCGTACGGTTCTCTTAATGCTGCGTTCTGGCCATCCATCGTGTTGTGGGGTATAGGATGGACCCTCACAAGGTGACATACACACACAGAAAACCACTCCTAACAATCATGTCGGTCACGCAGACCCTTGTTTATACTGGTGGATTGGATTTTTGGAGCTGCCTTGTCCAACGTACACAATAACACAACCTCGAGATTAAGATGTACGCCTCTCAATATGGTCTCGATCCGAAACGAGATCCAACCAATCACAAATGGATGCTTTCTTTACGTTATCTTTGCATTATTTAGCAACGCAGAGGCGAGTACACCGTGCGTGGTGCTACCTTTTTACTTCATCGCCGCCATGATGTGATGGGAAACCGATTTTCCATCGATGGATCATCACAAGCAGCATCCCCTTCTCCCCATCTGTAGGTAAGGGAACATATGGTGTTGGCTAGCAGAACCCCCCGTATAGCAGTCCGTGTCCGAGACAGTGTTTGTTCAGACCTATATATATTTTTTAGTTTTTGGTTTCTTTGACGCATTTCCTGTGCGTGCGCCCGCGCCACGGTAATACCACCTTCTGGTCGTCATTTTCGGGGAATGCCGACGGGGTCCGCTTCTTGCGCCGTGCACCCTCCATTCTGTGCCGCGTCTTGCGTCATCGATCTTTTCAATGTCGATCGTGTTCGGTTGAATGCCGAAGCATATGTGCGGACGGCGGACAATCGGTCATTTTTAAAACGCGTACGCGGATGTGTTGTTATGCTTTTAGTTGGGCATCGACAGTGTCTTGTCGGTTCTTTTTTCCTTTTCTACTTCTTAGTTCATTGATTTTCTTCGATGTATGGTGTGTGTGTGTGTGTCGTGCTCCATCCCAGATTACGCTTTCAATGGCAGTGGTAAGACAGTGAGAAAGCGCGAACCATTGCCACGTTCTCGCGCTGTTATGGTTTTGATTAGTTTCTAAATAAATAAATAACTGTTGTTGGTCAAGCAGGGCTCCGGCTTCGTTTTCAATCTTTAGAAACTCACGAAATGATGATTCCTTAGAGGGAACTGGGTAAGATTACGCCATTTGCTTCGTCGACAAATAGCCGACAGGGCACTGTAGAAGTGTAACTTGCAGCAACCGAAACGCACGCGTCGAAGGCGTAAAAATTGAATTTACTTACTCTCTTGTGCTCCTCGCACACTCACTGATCCCACCCACCGTCCCCTTTACCACCCTCTCCTGCCTGATGCTGCGTAAACATTGGACGATCAGCCACCACACCACCCCACCATAACACCGGATGTGCTCTGGCTGGTGGCTGGTTTAATTTTTCTTTATGATTTTGCAAAAATCACTGCAAACGACCCCGCATTCGGAAAGCAGCAGATATTCGTTCCGAAATCATTGGATACTCTGCTACATTCCTCCTCCTTCGCGCAGGGAGGAATGTTTACTTCCAAACTGCTGTTGACTGGACTACGGAATTCATAGAACTAAATCAAACCACCCGCAATACCATCTTTCAACAGGCCTTATCTCATCAATCCCTTACCGAACCCCGACCAATCGATCGATCAATTGACTCACTGATGGAGGGTAATTAGACACTACGGATGGTACTACGCGCCCCGTAGCGATGGAGATGTACCTTCTGGTCATGACGTCTCACAGAGTAGTCCCGATCAGCGTAGCCCGGCTTTCGCTGTGGATCTCCACGTCCGAGCGTTTATTTGAGTTAACAAACAAATAATAATAATATCGAAAGCCCGGTCCCCGGCACATTCCCTCTAGATGCTTTCATAGTGCGGAGAAAAGAAGAGTGAGCGGTTATCCCCGGGTATCCTGCGGAGAATCGTTGGCTGGTGTATGCTAGTCCATCATTTGTATTTGTTTAGAGGAGAAGGAATGTTTGGTGCCGCGAGCAAGCGAGCGAGCGTCTCTTATTTGTTTGCTATGGATTTTTGCTCCTCTGCATTCCGGGGTTTTCTTTCGACATATCACCGACAGTCTTGCAGATTAATTCAACGACTGTTGCGTAAAATCAATTAATTATACAATATTACGTGGTGGCCATTGGTGTGGACATCGATCTGATTACTAAGACAAAATCTGATTACTAATGATGGTCTTGAGTTGAGAGATGGTAATGACTAAGTTCGAGTGCTTCTTGATGTTCCGAAAGCCTTCTAGACGGTGTGTAATTGTTTTGAAGAATCATCTCAACGAAGTTCGGTACTCGACTGCGAGATTGTTTCTTGTGTTGTATTGTTGGATTAATCTCCTTTTATTCGCGGATTGTTCTGCTTCAACAATATACAGCTAAAGGTGTGGTGGTATCTTTTTAAGATGTTTGCGAAATGGATCCGTATGAAAAACATTTTCGAAACTTTGTGCCCCGGGAAAGAGGGGCATCCGTTTTCTGCTACGAAAAAAAAAAACAGACTTAACGTCTCGTAAGTTGCCGGCATCAGTAGACGAAAGTTGCGAGTTGCGAGCGCAACGAAGCCCTGTTTGAGAGCTTGTTGTTTGCCGGGTATTCATTCTCTTCAACACTCTCTGCAACGAAAACATTTGTTCTGCTTCTCTGCAAAGAGTCATCGGTAACAGCCAGCATTCATCCGCCTTCTCCACTGCCCCCCTACCTACTGCACGCAGCTTCCGCTCTTCAGCATCGCATCGTACGCCATGAAGAACCACGAGATCAGCAGGAGGATATCCTTTTCCATAATGGGCTTTCTTTGGGGTTTATGCTTTCCTCTCTGTTTTGGTTTTCCCTGTCGTCTCGAGGTATTCGGTGACCGGTCAGAAGCATAAACCATTTATCACATTATCTAATTTCAAATATCCGGCTACACGTGTCCGTGTGCCACCGCCTGCGTCGTCGTCGTCGAAGGTGGTTCCGGTCAACCGCACTCCAACCATCGTTGACCGGTCACTGACCACCACCACCACCACCACAGTCGTCTGTGCTTGATTGGGGTTTTTTTTGTCATTCTTCCTCGGTACGATTTTTATTTGTTTTTCGTTTCCGTTTGTCCGTTTGCAAGTCTTGGAAGGAAATGGCGATAAAGTTTTCCTTCCAACCACCTACCTTTCAGCGTGAAAGGATACTTTCGCTTAGCCAGGTTGGTTTTATGTTGATTCTGTTCGCAAACTTTGTGTTGTTGGCCAGTTATATGCATAAAAACTGATTCAAAATTGTGAACCCTTTGAGTTTGGTCTGAATGTTTCTCTATTTTACCAAAACTATCCTCAAACTAAACCTTTTTCGTGTTAGGTTGGGCTGTTTTTCGGGATTGTTTGCCGTCTGTTTGCATAGGATCTCGGGGGGGCGAACGATAAAACTATTCGTGTAATGTTCAAAACGGCACAGACCTTAATTTTTATATCTTCTATTTCATTCATCCTCTCGCATACATGCTTACTTGAAGCCTCGCAAATGAAGAATACAGAGATCGATGCCCTTTTCGCTACCAATTCTTCTGTCCGGACTGATTCAGAGGGGAGGAAAGTTTGTGAAAATCTTATAGATTTTCCGGCTCTTTTTCATGCCAGGAAAATGCCGTACCGATGAATCTCAGACCTCCAGATCGGAAACATCCATCCTGTCTCAAGGTAGTGATACTGTAATCCGAATCAGTTTCCTGGCAACATTATTTTCATTTAAAGATTTATCTTATCCCCCTCCTCCTTTGCCATGGTTCCCAAGAAAAACGCACCCAAAATTGGCACTCACGAATGCGTATTTTCTGCCCCCCGCGGGCGGAGCTGTTCTCCGATCATGCTCGATCGCGCCTTGCCCTCATTGCCGTTCCTTGCTAATGAGGATGAACTACATTCCGTCCGCTGTACCAGATCTGTTTGGTTGGAATTTTTGACCAGGGCAAGAGGATGGGGAGGCACCGGATGGAAACTCATCCGTCGAGCGGACTCGTCTGCTCTGCAAGGAGAGACAGCAGCGGGCGCACCTGTCGGAACGCCAAGTCAAGTGTGTTTGCTTCGATGTGTGTGTGTGTGCGTGTAGAGGAGAAAGGGGCAGGCAACACGTAAAACACCACCCCATTCCCACCCCTTCATTTTTGGTGGTGAGGTTTTTCGGGGGTTGGTGGTGGTGTGTTCGTTTCTGCGCATAATATCTCTTGGCTCTGCTGAGGTGAGTGAGGGGCGGGAAAAGTCCGTGAGGGTAGCAGAGTAGTGGTGGTGGGTGGCGATGGAATAATTTGGAATTTTACGATCGCCCATAAATTACTTTCAATCGTCGCGCGCGCCAACTTTTCCACCTGTCTGGGTCGGAAAATGCGGGGGGGGGGGGGGGGGCAGCGTGTCGGCTTTCCAGCGAAGGTTTTCCATATTCTATTTTCTTATGTTTTGGCTAGTGATGATGGTGTAGCGGTGAGGGAGAGCGGTAGTGGTTGGCCCATTTCTTCGCTCGACGTCACGGCCCAGCAGGCTCCAGGTACCGTTACCAATCGATGGAGAAACGGAGTAGGGAAGGAGGAGGAGTTGATTTCGACCGAACACGCTCGCCGCTGCCCAAAAGTTGCCGGCACTTTTCCAACTGGTAAAGAGAGAGATAGAGCGAGAGAGAGAGTGAGTGAAAGGATGGAGAAGGAGGTTCGATTTTCCACGATCCGGCGAACGGGGTTTTTGATGGCCGGTAACACGCAACAAATACCGTTCCTTCTACCCCCTTTCCCCTTCAGTCCTGCCCCTTTCTTTCTTCCAGTTGGCTAAAGGTGTGATGTGATGGAACCTGGTGTGGCCGCAGTTTGAATAATGTCAGTTTTTGGCGGAGAAACATGGGACACGGTCTGTGGGAAACTGTTTTCATTTTTTCCCCCTCTTTTCGCGATTACACAGAACCTTCTCAACGATAAGTTGTTCGAATGGAAGCCCCTTTGCTTTTGATAACCAGCGTATTTTCGAATCAGTTGCGGCAATGCTACAACAACGAAGACCTGAACGAATATCTGGCGTTTGGATCCTCGTCCCGTGTCCTGTAACGCGCGACGGAGGAGGTAAAGGAATGTAAATATTGTGAGCTATTTTCTAGCGATTCCGCCGCCCGTAGAGAGCGCGATAGGGAGGGGGGGATGTGCGCGGGCAGGATCGAGGGGACTCCTGAAGAAGGATGATTTTTCGTCACGTCAAGCCGCTGCGTCGCTAGTTACCTGGCATTCCGGGTGATCCTTCCTAGAATTATGAGGGGGGGGGGGGGGGGGGGAGAAAATGACGCTTTTCAGTCAGTGTAATGGCGTGCCGTAGTCGGTTTCCCCTTCCGTTGGCCTTCCCTTCAGTCACGGCCCATCGGATAAGAGTTTTTCAATGGATTCTTAAAATGCCCCAAACGCCACGGAACTGTTACAACAGGAAGGAAAGAGTTGAGTTTAACTGGTTTGGTTCTCGCCATCGTCGAGTCCGCGGCCCCGGTCCCTCCTCCGTTTTGAAAGTAATGCTTCGATCAAGATCAAGGGGAAGGGAGGGCGCAACTGCTGCTGCTGCTGCTGTTGCGTTTTATTTTCGGGCCATTAATGTGGTCCATTTTCGTCGTCGAACCCCGTCGCGCACCCCTTCCGGGGGTCTGTGATGGTGTGCCCAGATAGTGAAGCTAGTTTCGAATCGGGGGAGCGTTGGTTGTGTAGTGTGTCGGAGGAAAAAGCACAAAAAAGGATTCTTCAACTCTCACTTCTTGTTCTCGCAGCAGACAAGGAAAGCACTCTCCTGTGCTTGACAGAGCAATTTTCCCAGCTGCGCTGTTGGGCGCTACTATATTCGGAAAATCCATTTTAATGCTTCTTCTCAACGTCGTTCGTGTAGTTCGAAGCAAAATGGAGCTTTACCGGTGACCGATAGCAGACCCAACCCCCCGTTTGAGTTTACAGAGGTCATCGCGTTCACTCGTGGTTGGGGTGGGATTAAGTTTCGTGTTTGGTCTGCCTGCTATCGGTTGATGGATAGTTTTTGGTTCGATAGGAGCGATGGCGCAGGGCAGGGGAATGCATTGGAAAATGGAATTCTAGCTTTTGTTTCAAATGCGATACTTAACCTCAATCCACTCAATCGAAGCATGCTTTTCCAATGCGATGGCTGTTGCCAGCATTCTGATTGCCATTCTGCTGCCTCCGTTACATCAAATTCCAATTTACAGATCAGCGTTGGCGCGCACCGTTGGCTTCATGCTTCGGATTAAATTGTAATTCAATTCCCTTGCTGCTGCACGACCGAGTTTGTGCTGGCTTAGGTATATCTAAAATTCATTTAATTATCCATCATTTTGCCGCGAGGACAATCCACAATTCCTGGAACATCGTGATAAACCGAGCAGTTGCGTGCAGTTCATGGCGCTCAGCAGCATCCGCTTCGATGGATACTAAGGAGGGAGAAGATTCCAACCCATCGCAACCTGTAGGTGGAACTCTCTATCAACCGAAAACAAAAATACGAAAATCATTTCCCAACCCTCCGGCGGCAGACTACGAAGTCAATCATTTTACAAAACACGTGCAGCCTCGCTTTCACTTCTGCGCACGGGTTAAAGTGTGTGCACCGGAGCGCATATTTCTAAAAAGCAACGAGCGTGTAGAACCCGTTCAGGCGTAAAATGAAATCTGTCGCATTAATTTGCAATTTTCAACTATCACCGCCCCAGCCTTCCATTATCGTCAGACAGATGATTATTACCTGGGCCACCGGTAGCAGCATCAGTAGCAGCAGCAGCAGCAGCAGCGTTCGTTCGAATCTCGTCTGATTGACATGGCGAACCTGTCCCATTTACTCCGTGAAGCGCCTGAAGAGGCCCTTTTTCGACGAGCTGCTGTCAATTTTCGTCCTGTGGCGGCAGCAGTGGCTTCATCTCCTCCACCTTAAAATGAGGGCCGCTGAGAAGAAGGGAGAGGTGTGGTGGTTGTTCATCCTGCGATAGGCTTTGAAAATACGTAGCAGCAATGAGCGAGCGAGAACAGGCCCGGGAGGAGTTATGGTGACTTGATTACTGCGCGCCAGGGCTGCTGCGCTTACCTTGGTTTTGCAAAAATGGCAGCGATGGAGGAATTCGATTATCAACTAATTTTCCAACACAGTTTGCTGTCTCAGGTAGGAAGCAGTGCTTACAGACTTTACCTTCGAGGACTCCGGATATCCGACAGGACAGGTGGTAGAGTGACGCTAGTTGAGTGTCTGTTAAATTAATTCAATCACATTCACAGCAAATCCTCAACTCCGACGAGGAGGGCAGCGCTCTTGAACTGAAGGTTGACTGACGGGACGAATGGACGAACGAGCGAGAGCCAGCCAGATTGGTTGCTGTGTTTCGCATTCGATGCAGAGCAGCGTCATCGTCGTTGTCATGGTTTGCTTCGCAAAATCGCTTCATTTGACAGTTTTCACATGCGCGCAGTTCCTCCCGGTCACTTGTTGCCGTGGAAAGGAGGAAGGCTCGACCATTTTTCGAGGGCAATTTCGTAGAATTTATGGTTGATCTATCAAACGACATTTGCTTGGATCTGCGTGCCATGGTCATCCCAAGTCCGGGAGAGGGTGGGAGAGAGATTGGCAGAGCACATGATAAGGATGATGGAACCGTGTTTTGTTGGTTTTGTTCTGCTGTTCCAGCAGAAAAGGATAGTCATGGTTCGCTTCAGCGATCGGGATGGGCACTTCCGTGTCAAATGCTGTTTCAGAATGAGTTTGAAGTGTAATTTTGCAAAAATGTGGAAAAACAAATCAGGGAAAAATCTGCCAACAATTTCGTCCGAGGGGAGTTTACTTGTTCGAACAACGAACGCACATTTTACAAGTTGGTGGACTTTTCACAAACTGCCTCAAGCGAAACACTTTGCCGTCTCCTGTACTGCTTTCGTTAGCATGAAAAAACTTTGTCACTTTGTTCGCTTATCCCTAAAAGCGCTTCGGGCATTATAGATGTTTAGAAATGCAAGCTCTTCCTATTCGTAGTGTACACGGAACTTTAAGGTTGGCGCTTAAAGGTGGCTTAATCCACGTTTTTCTCATCAAAATGACATTGATGGTTTTGTTCTAATTCTCTCTTTATGACAGTACGGATTCCAGTTTGGACAAAGATGTTGTTATCAATCGATGTTCTATAACAGATGTGTATAGAATAGCTGAGAGATGGTATAGTAATTGGGAATGTTTTGCTTTTTTCAGAAGTCAGCCCAATTTTTCTTCCACGAGAAACAGTTCTTCAGGGACTGTGAGAGAAAATTCATGTGCCTCAGGTCCTATTGTTGGGAGCAGATGGTGAAAGTGTCTGCTGGCTATTAAAAATGTAAGCTCCACAGCATCCGTATATGCGGATCTTGTCGGCTGTAGGTACTGCAGACAGAGATGGATCCACGTACAAGTCTTGTAGAGTCTTGAGGTACCGTTGCTACCATTGCTACTGCTACTGCTACCGGTTCTCATCAACTATACACGCCTGAGTTCATTATTCATATCTTCTCCCGTATACGAGAATAATCAGCTGCAGCCGTAAATGTTTCTCTGTGTACTTCTTCTCCACAGCAGCTGCCATCTGTTGGTTGTTAATTCAGATCTGCAACACGCTCCTCAATCCCTATTAAAATGGGTTTGGTGAAGTGTGGATTAGCATAGCCCTAAACAATAGTTGTTCTGATTTGCAGGCCAACTGAAAAAGTCGATTCTTGCACTCCTTGGGCAGACTGATTGTCCGGCCCATGGGAGTCTATGATCGAAAAGTTGTGTAACAGGAAACTAATACAGGCGCATACCATTGAGAGTTACGTGACTTGTATACCGAGAAAAAGCATGACAAGCCTACTACATCTGTACAACGTATCAAGTGTCAGAAATCCTTGTCATTGCCTTCGTTTTTTTTTATTATTGTTCCTGTCGATGTCCTTACGCTTTTCCATGCTGTCGTCTCTTCCCAGCAATTTGTCTGGCCAGGGCAGGGACGGGGTGTTCTAGACTGTTTTCGTGCCATCATGATGGTCCCAATGTCAACATTCAACGGCCGGACTGCGACTTGACGCCCTATCATCATCCTCTTGGTTGATCAAATTTTGACATCCGATGACGTTTGTCGTCGTTTGTCGTGTGACCTCGGGTTGACAGCACATCTCCAATAGACCACCCCTGCATCCCCTAGCTTTACACCGTCCGTCGGAGGTGCACTCAGGCCGTGTGATGTGTGACGATGGTCAACAACCCGCTGCCCATTGTTAGCTCGAGACCGAGGGAACGGTAACGTCCCCTGGCCAAGGCGAAGCGCCTCGCAGTATTAGGCATTTTATTTTCGTTCGGTTTTTCCACCATTTTCCTACTACTTTTGGCAGAGCCGAGAAAGTTGCCAACGGTCCAGGGACAATATTTACGTCACGGTGTATGCCGGTATGTTTCTACTGCTTGCACATTGCCTGACATGAATACCGGCTACATGACGTGAATCGCAAAAAAAAAAAACTTTAAGACTCCCCACCCCCTGGCAGTGTCTGCATTGTTGGAAGTATTTTTAAAATTTGCCATTTGAGAAAACCATCCCCGACTATCAGTGACCGACGACCGGTGCGACTGGATGATGTGTGGTATGTGTCCGCCATCCGGTCGCATTCGTTCTTTTATCATCTTCGCTGTTACCTTTACTTTTTGTCAACTTTTGAGAGCAATTCTACCCCGAGGGCAGCAGCGCACAGAAATCAGGAGAAGGAGAAGAAGAAGCAAGCGAGCAACAACCTCGGTAGAATTTCCATTGCTCCAGCAGAAATGCCCTCGACAGGAACGGGAAATGGAAAAGCCGCTCACTTCCGTGCGCATCCACTACCACGTTTTACGTTTTTTGATAAATGAAACTGTTATTTCCGTCTGACGAGAGAGAGAAAGATACGTTGCGCTCCGGGCCACGACGGGGACGAACGAATTGTTCCGAAACCGAAAGATGCTACGATTAGGCTCCTCTACTAGCCGCAAGCGTTTTCTACGAAAGTGGACCACAGAGGAGGAGGTCCGAGGAGGTCCCTTGGAAGTGATAGTAGCCCCTTGTCTATTTTTATCTCCATTTTAGAGGGTACAAACTTTCCGGGTACCACCGAGAGAACGAATGTTACAAATTTGTTGGGTGAAAAATGAAAGCACAAAGTTTGCAATTTGTCCAACAGGAAAAGTTGAAGCGGTGTCGTCTCTCTCTCGAGAGAGGAGGGAGGTTGTACAGCTCGACAGTATTCAACTTGTCTTGGCTTTAGTTGGAACTATTTTTGCGAACAATCCTTCTTCTCAGTCTGGTGTCATGGTCCAACATGCTAGGAGGAGGAGTGACCGTAAATCAAAGCGTGTTGGACAATATTGATGGCTTTCTGGGTGGGGGTCGAGGAACGGTTTAATCTCCAGAAAACCATTCCGATTTCTATTTTCCCTCAAAGGCCGTTGGTAATGTTTGTTATGCTTCGATTCTAAATTCGCCAATCCATATCCTGTCCGTCTGCTTCTTCTGGTGCCTCACAGAAGAGATTTGCAATAAACGCCGATGCCGCTTTGACGATCGCTTTCTTTCGTCGATGGTGTAGGCCCTCCTCCGGGACGTGATTGTTTATGAGAGTTCTCGTTGTCCGATTGCCAGCAACAGATGGTTGCGTATTGTTTAAGCTCCACCGCCAATGTCTCTAACCAAAAGGCTGGCGTCAACCTAGGAAGGACGTGGAATCGGAATCATTAAAGATGAATGGCCTCTTTGAATTGTATCCATTGGATTCGGTGGACTTTGTAGCCGCGCGGCCAAGCAAACGAAGCCCCTGTTGGTTTATACTTCTTTGGCAAATCCTAGTACCGTGCAACTGAACGATATGCCTTTAGCTTCCGTTAGGTTCTGTTTAAAGAACCAACGATGGAAAATCAACCATCCAACCGACTGAACTAAGTCAGACGATTCGACAATTCATTTATCGCGCGCCTCGAGCTATAAATCCTTCCACGGCCAGACGGGAGGACGTCATGTCGACGACGGTAAATATGAGGACGAAGCAGCAGAGGAAGACGGGGAAACGCCAACGGGTGTTTCGTTTTATGCGAAAAGTTACTCCTCGCTGGCGCTTGTCCCAACCCAGACCAGACGCCACCAGTGTCCTAGAGCCGCGAACGTGCATCGGCATCTCGTACCTTTAGAACACCTAGACACTCAGTCACAAGTTTCGTGGATAATTATCGAGATTATGGCATGGGAGTGGGACGTTTGCTCTCGCTCCAGCGTGTTGCGCTCCGACGGAGAATGAGCAGCGACTCGTTTTACTTTTAATTGCTCTTCCACATCAAAACACCAGCAGCGCGTCGCGACTCGGTGAAATATTTCGCAACAATGTTCTCGTCGGAGCACGAGAGGCGAGGGGATCGGAATGAAGAGTCGACTCTGGTGCACACGAAAGTTTATCCATGCATCACCAGCAGCATGATGTGATGTCTAGGTGACAAGGTGCTAATAGAGAGAGGAAATAAAAGAGAGAGAGGATACACGTATAAGATTAATTAGAATTTAATGCCCACTGTCCACGTGTTTCGCTGCTGGGGCCACTGTTTTTAGCATTGGAGAATGGCAGGCACCTAGCTCCAAGTGTATGTAGCACGTGACAAAACACATTTTAATTGTGTTCTGTTTGCAATATCCATCGCACGCGCTTCTCTTTGAAATGGTAATGGAGCAAGCAATTCCTTATGCAGCTTCTAATGTACGTAGATAACATTTCAATTCCGAGAACTCCCCAAACTCCAGGAAGATAGAGAGAGTGAGAGTTCTTTTCAGACTATATTCCCCTGTGAAGTGGCCTTAAACATCTTGATCTAGGCGGCTTCCGGCCGACGACCGGCCTTATCTCTTCTATCACCGGTAGTGCTTTCTCTGTCAACAGCCTGTGACATAATCATGCCCAGACACAATACGCGGTGGCGAGATGCGTAAAGGTGTCCGTGTCGTGACACGATGTTCGGTAGATTTGGCAGCGTTCCACCGCGCTTGCCTTTCAATTAACACCTCAACGTGGATGGCTCTATTCACGACGCTCTTCCTGCTGTCGCACTTCACGGCGCACGGGCGTTTGTGCGATCTGCCGAAAGAGCCGTCCTAACGTAACGAGATGCTAAACACCCTCCGATCCATCGCCCCAGCCTGCTGCACCATCATCCACTAGGCGGCATTCTAACGAAGCAATCTTTCAAGTGGTAGCCGTTGCTAGGTCTAGTATGTATGTCTGCTGCTGGTACCTTGGTTGGTGGTACTGAACTGAAGAAAAAACTATCACGAACTCTGCGAGTGACACAGAAGAGAGAGAGTGGAGTATAATGACCGATGGCTGGATGGCGTGTTACGTACGGTGGCAGCAAAGGGAGGAAGACTGTTTACGCGACGCGCGTAACAGCCACCAACGCGTTGTATGCGTTTTCGCAAGACACAGCGGTATGGCTGCTTTTAAGTCCTCCCCGAAAAAGGCCTCCTTTGATGGATTGTGTGTTGATTTAGGTTGTTCAAATTTGTTCGCTCGACCGTGATGATGGGCTTTTCGGTGCGCGGGGCAGCACTCCCCGTGATTGTTTCATGCTATTCCGCCTCAAAGCCTACTGCGCGTGTGGTCAATGTGGTGCAAAATGGAATCTTAAAAACCCTCGCATTTAGTTTGATCTTTGGCGAGAAGAAAAGAGTCCGTGACGATACATGTAACTAAGCCCAGAGTCAGATGATTGACACCACTGCGTCACAAGTCTTCTCGTCAGCATCCTCGGGGATACTGGACGGAACTGCTTTCAAATTAACGACATGAATATATATGGAGGCGCACGGTGGTGGTGTTCGGTTGCCTTGAGCGAGAAACCTCTCGCTCCCGGTCGAGATGAGGAAGATGCTAACGACGACGATGAAGACGCTTTTTCGCTCAAAGCATTTATATTGATTACTCATGGGTTTGATGGATGACATTGTCTCTCGGTGGAGGTGTTTGCCTCCATCACCAGACCAAGATTCCGAGCCGCTGTGGTTTTATCAATGTGTCCTCTCAGCGTAAGTGAAAAGACGCGGCGCGGGTGGTACGGTGGCAAACATTCTGGAAAATTTGTTGGCAAAGATCCAAAATGCCGAAGACGATAAGTGGTGAAGCGCACTGAGTTGGGGCTCCAGCAGGTGTCGTCTCGCCATGAGTTTCCCGTTTCGTTTGTTGTCGTTTTGCTTTGTACAAAACCAAATCCTTATAAATATCTTATCAAAATACAAACAGCAACAGCGGGAGCACCTGAAGAGTGATCCTTTGAGGTGTGGGATATCACATTGCCGGTGGATCCATCCCTCGTACGGTCGTTTGTGGTATCAAATGGTAGCTCATCCCAAGCAGAAAGACAGACACACACACACACACACACCGCTCACTCAGCGGGGATTTACTCTCAATTACATAAATATTTATTGGACCATTTCTCTTCGATGGCACACACCACAACAGCCCAGCCCCGGCGAGGAGGACATTTCGATGGAATGGATCGAGAGGTTTACAAAGAATGCTCCTCCTCAACTGTGTGTGACCAGCTGTTGCCGCTCCCCATGATATGCAATACATATTTATTGACCATTTCACGCCGGTACCTTCGTTCGGGACCTCTTCTTCATTCCTTGTCTGAAAAGCCGGCGGATCTTGTGAGAACATCTTTCATGAATCCTGCGGCCTGGTCCGGTCTGCTAGCCTTTGCTGTTGCCTGCTGTCCTCTTTTGGTCGATTGTGTGGCCGAACCCCTTCTTGTCCTTTTCTGCACAGGTGGTGGTCTGGTCAGGAAAAAGGACATTCTCGGGTGTGTATGAGTGTGGCAGTCACCACCTTTCACACTACGAGTGAACTGCACAGTGCACAACATGTGCACCAGAAGATGCATCCATCCGCACAGGGTGAACCCGGTCTTTGCCTCGTCAAAGCAAGCGGTTGGAAAACTATTTTGACGAGGAAAATCCTCGTCTCAGACAGAGGTGGTGGTTTCCCCTTACCACTCACCTCAGAAACCTCCGCTCCTCACGACTTCATCGTTTACGATATGATTCATGCTCTCGACGGTCGTTGTGCACAGGCGCAGGGGTGGTGCTGTTGCGCGATGAAGAAATATGATTGGAATTTATATATTCCTCTCCACCAACACACAGCAGCTCTCTGGCAGACAGCGTCTCTTCTGTGCGTTGCGTCCCGGCTTACGTGGTCTTACGGGTGGAGCCGTCTCAAGTCAAGTCAAATACTTGACCGTCTCTCCCACAGCGCTGTGCTGCAGCGTTGGGACTCTAGCTAAGGAAGGAACTTAGCTTAGTGGGGCTCTTACAAATTTGGTGAACCCCGGTAAACACCTAGGCACCACCGGTGACGCACACACCTATAGGTAGGTTGCCTTGGTTTGGTCGGTCTGGTAGAGGTGGTCATTTGGTGATAATTAAAATTCCATCCGTCCGTTAGTCCCCCGGCCGGCCACCACTGTGTGGTGTGTGCTGTCTTGGTCGCGGTGTTTCGTCTGGTAATTTATTTTCTTTCCATTTTCACTAATGCAGCAGTGTGTAACAGAGCAGCGAGCAGCGTGATTATGAGTGTCTCTCTCTCTCTCTCTTTCGTTGCTTTTGCGTCTTTTTGCCCACAGGCTGTTGGGTCAGTTCAATGCATTCCAGGTTCATCTTTTCCGGCATCGGCGCGGAGATGGTAGACGTAGTTTTGAATCCTCAAATCCCACGGATCCCGTTAATCAGCACTCCTCACCGGCAGAGGGTGTGCAATTGATTGGCCTGATTAATGCGTTAGTTTGCCGTCGGCTCCCCCTGAAGGCGTCTTTGGTCATCGTATCGTGTTACCTACTTGCGTGTACGATTAATGGATTTATTACACAGACCAAGGTTTTCCTATTGAGTTTTTCCTTTTTTTCCCGCCCTTTTCATGACCGCGCGTTCCAAAATGCGCGAATGATCGTCTGGTGGTGGCGGCGGCTGGCTTCCGTTTCGGCCAGGAATTCGGGGTCAAAGCTTGTTGTGTGCTCTCTGGTGGCTTACCTGAAGTAGTAACCGCTCTGATTCGGCGAGGAAGGGAAGAAAAAGGGAATAAATAATTATATGACCACCGTCACCACCACCACCACCAGCTCCTCTTTCGGCGCCAGTCCAGATCCGGTCGGATAAATATCGCCCACTATCGGTGAAAATCCATTCCACAGGAGGTGTGCTGCTGGTCTGTATTGGAGCCGTGCTTGAGCTCCGCAGGAAAAGCTAATGTAAAGCCAAAACGCCGCTCTCCGAACGGATACTAAGCCCGCGGGTTCGTAGCTGGGCTTATCATCAATCTTCGTAATGACTTTGCTTGACCACCAAATGCTCGCGCGCTCTCTGTGCACCGCTTTGGCGAGGAGCGAGGACTTGCGAGCATACACGGCAGACCGCGATATGGTGTAGCGCCTCGTATCAGCTTGTACAACCCCCCCAGTGGTGCCACCGTTTCGGATGGTGGGGTGGTTAATAGAGAGAGAGCGCGCGCGAGAGCAAACCAAGTATTTTCATTATTCATGTGCCCTAAACACATTGCGACGGAGGTTCTTCGCCGTATGCGCCGAGGAACAACGACTGGTGGTCGATGAAAGGATTCCGCGTAGGTACTATATGGGTCAGATGAAGGTGTGTGATGGGGGCGCGAAGCTGTTGGAGGGCTGGTTTATGGATGTTTTGTACAATTTACGATCCCGTCTGGTGGTGGTTGCATAAAGACGCGTTAATCAACATCTCGGCACCTCTCGCGGAACACTACTTTTGGCGGTGGTGTCCTAACGCACCAGAGAAGAAATGATCCGTCCTTCTGATGGTTCTGGTGGTGGTGGTGGTGTACTGACATTGATTTCCACCGCCTAATGGCCATGTCCTTCTCGTCCTTAACGATCGATCAATATCATCGCAGCCGGCACTTTGAGCGACGGAAAACATCATTCAAATTCGATTTCGGAATCGGAATTGCGCCACCCCGCCCACGGTTCCTATCTACCTGTGTCGCGTTTGCATTAATGATCACTTCGCCGGTGGGGGAGGCAGGCTAATGGCACATCGCTTTTTCTAACCTCCAAGTGACCGCTGTTCACCGGTAGGTAGGCAGCATAAGGATCACCTTTTTCGATGGAATTCTTCCTTCGCTCGCAATCAAAAGCAGAGCGGGGCGCTGCGCTGCGTTCCACTAGAAATCAAACCCACATAAAACATTCTTCCTCCAAATTGCTCACTGGACTCTGGGTTGCCTTTCGTCTGATGCGATTAGGATAACTTTCATTCAGCGTGCGTGTGTTTGTGTGATGTGGGTCCTGTTCTGCTTTTGCTTCAGTGCTTCTGTATGCATTATGCCGACGATTAAGATTTCGGTGTTCGAGATTATTCTGGCATTTAATATGCGCATATTTACTGCAGCAGCGCAGTAGCAGCGCTGTGCCTCGACCGAAAGCAGAGAACATTAAGGATGTGTAGAGGACTAAAAAAAGAGAGAAAGGAACTGTATTGTAAAGTGTGTCCCGGCGACACATCTTCGATTTGTAATACTATCCCAAAAAATAAACCAAAAAGCAGCGCAGCCCCGCCCTTGCGTTTCTCTGCGACTGGCAAGGAATTTATTGTTCGAAGTCCGGAAAAAGGTCGCGCGCGGTACAACGTTTCTAATTAAATATACATATCCTTCTCGGTTCGGTCTTATCTCCGGTCCCTTTTTCTGGCGATCCTTCCACGGCGGTGGCACGTCCACACACAATGCGAAGGGACAGCTACACAGGACACACGGATACATCGTACGCGGGCGTGTCTAAGCATTTAGTGTGGGCGAGAATTGAATTAAACTCGAACGCGCGAACTCGCAGCTACTGCATTGCTCGTTGGTCCACGCTCAACGTCTCGAAGAGAAAGAGAGCGCTTGTCCTTGAACGGAGAGCAAAAACGGATCGATAAGGAGATTGTGCTCATAGGTAGGTAGCGACCGTAAAGGGAGGAGGAGGAGGGCTCCTTGCACACCAATCCATCATCATCTTTCACGTGAAAAGGCAAAGGACGACACCTTCCAGCACCGTCTAGGATTGCGAGTTTCATTTCGTTTGCTGGTACTATGCCGTGCGTCGTCGTCTAGGTAAACACCTCTGATGGCGGCGACGCTCAAGTGGAGCACGCCACGGCAGGACGCGGGTGGTGGTGGTGTGGTGCAGCTAATCTGATTTGTCAACTTTATGATGCCAGATTTTGTGATGGTCTTTGGCGGGGTGAGGACATTTTCGCTAGTCTGCTATCGGCGGAGGAGGGTGAGAAGTTCACGAGCGTAATCTGATTGCTGATCAAACACACACCTTGGTCGTGCTTGTCTTTAGCGTGTGATCGATTGTGTGCTGATATTTTTTCCTCCGACTTTGTCTCTTAGTGTAATACTTATTGGAAACACGAATCCATGGTGCGTGAGGTCGCTCGTTGAACTTTAAAGAGGAAAAAAGATGCAAGCAACTTCTTTGCGCGATTCGAGAGTCAGTCAGAAGCGGATCCAATAAAAGCACGACAAGGATTGCTGGATTCGATTACTCAGGCAATAATGAAATCTCAACCAGATGCTTCAGTTGTTGAGCTCAGAAGTGGGTCCTAAAGGAGTCCGATATCAATGTGAGTTCCCGTTGTTGAGCTATCTCATAAAAGGCTCTCTCACTCCTCACCGGTACAATGAATTTGGTCCCCAAAGAGGGGCTCACTCCTTCCATTATCATCATCATCATCATCATCATCATCATCTATGCTGTAATGCCGGCTTGTTTGTCCCGTTATTTGATGTTACAACTTGGCTCTCGGTTCACACCGAATTATGTATGTATTTCACATTATCTTCGTTGCTGGCCAGGCCGTTTACCGTGGCCACAACTACACCACACATCACCTGGACATCACTTATTGGGTGGCCGGCACATCTCGCCACATGCTTGGCTTGACGGTCAACGACCTATGCTCTTCGTCTCTTACCACAAGAAGTAGCTGATGCGCGTTTGGTGGTGGATTGGATGTAGTTGGCCAATGGTTGAAAGAAAGCAACGGAAACCACCACCACCACCAACACAAACAGCGCAATCCCACGAACCGAGAATGTCTTCTTTTTCTTCCGCTTGTCGTCGCCATCGCCTCGGTGCAGCAGCAGCATAAGCACATCAAACAGAAAGGTGGTGGTTGGCACAACAAAATCCAGGTGAAAGATTGCCAGAAAAAGAACCGTTACTCGGCACAACGCGCCACCAAACACCACCACCACACCTCACCATCGAACGAACATAATTTGAACAACTCTCAAGGCCGGTCGGTGGTGGTGGTGTAGTGGTGGGCGATAGTGGGGTAGAGAGATGATGCACCCGCGCTCCTCTTGGTGTCCTTTGGTCGCGTTGCTGCATACTTTTTATGCTGTGCGCAATGTTGGCTTATGTTTCTTGCTCAATTCGCTTCTCTGTGCGCAACAGTCGGGCTCAGAGCGCGCGCACTCTGTTACTCTTAAGTGATGAGTGATGAGGTGTGGTTACCGTTGGTTCACATCCGCCTGTGCATCGCTTTGCATCAGGCAGGAAAAGGGCCAGAAATGATGCATTTCTCTAATGGTGGTTGTGTGTGTGTGTGGTGGTCATTTCTTTCTTCCTTTCTTACCGTGACGCGCGCGCGCCTCGCCATGTTTGATGCATTTTTGCATTACTTCTGCATCTCTTTTGGATTGCAATTTCGCTCTTAACCACAGCAATTACACTGGCGCAGATGGAATAGCGGCGCACGACGGGATGGTGCACGATGATGATGATGAGGGGGTTCTGCAGTTTGAAAATTGTTTGGCGAAAATGGATGGATGGATGAACGGTTATGCCGCCATTCTTGATTCTATGGTTTCGTGGGATTTTTGCAGAATTTTTCACAAACCATTTTATCTGGCACGCGAATGCGGAAACCGCTTATGTTTGCGACAAATGCTATCTTCTGGAGAGAGAGAGAGAGAGAGAGAGAGAGAGAAAAAAAAAAGGAATAACTTATTGCACTGCTCATCAATACGAGCTCTTCCACTCTGTTACTCGACAGTGGGCTCTTCTTTCTGCTACCAGCGGGCACGGTTAATGATCGCACAATTAGCTTGGCAATAATTACAATTTTCGTACCTTTTTGCTTCGTTATTTTTCCATCTGTTTTTGTTGTTGAACATTGGTTTACGCCAAGATCGGTTTGTTCTTTAATTGTATTTCCAACTGGTCCTAATATGTCCAAAGTGTTAAACAATTCCAGGGTCGATAGAGTTAAGCGTAGCAATTATAAATGTTTATGAGCGAAATTATTTTCCTTATTTACTTTATAATTTATCCCTGGTTAAACTGCTAGTCGTAACGGTAATAATTTTAGTAGTAATTTTAAATATTCTTTATATGAACAAACAAATCAAATATTTTCACGTATATGTTGGTAGAGCAAATATTATTTCTCTGCTTGGTTAAAAATATGTAACCGTTTATTACAGCATATGTAATCGTATGTTTTCCGTTTTATACATCACGCGAGTGTGAATAATCAAATTTCCCAAAGCAACCTTATGTTGACTTCCTTGACGTCCAATGATTTGTTAACGAGAATTCTTTGATTTAAATCCTGCTCTCGCAGGATAAAACAAAACCTTTCTCTTTTACATTATCGAATTTACAATACCGTTTCACATAAGCCTGCGCCTGTCAACAAAACAACTATATCCTCTGTCAGTGGCAGCAGCATTAGTGTGGTCGTTCTCATCATCCCACTCAAAAGCTGCCTTTGGATTATCCACCGATTAGACGGAAGCTTCTCCAATCCGATCTTCGTCATCATCATCATAACTGTCAATGGCAGATGCCTTCTACTACTACTTAATCATCTACTCATGTAGAGGTTTGCACACTATTCCGTCGGTTGGTTGTAGGCTCTCTCTCCATGACAGGCATCCAGTTGGTTAAACCACATCGTAACCGCAATGCTTATCTCTTGTGTTCCACACGAGGGGGGGTCACGAGTCTTGGGGATTTCTGGTTTTTTCTTTTTTATTTCAGAAAATTCCGCCCACAAATCAGCACCGTTCGCCGGTTGCTTCCTACTCACTTTACTTCGTCCTGGCAGCCTTTTGTGCGATTTGTGTTGCCCTCGGCGATGAACCGGAGTAGCAGGAGTGATCTCTGCTGGTGACAACCAACCGCGGTCCTCTGATGGTGGAATTTTGCCATCTTTTTCTATTCCATCCGCGGCGACGCTCCCGAGAAAAGATCGTCAGCAATCATAGCCAGCATAGTACGGTGAATGATGTAAGAGCCTTTTGGTATGATGCTGATGATGAAAGAGGATACGACGAACGACTAAAAGAACGTAGCAGCAATATCTTCGCACCCTTCGAAGGTGAATACACCGGGAGAAAGGCGGCCCAGTCAGTGCCAGAGGCTATGACATTTTATGGCTGCTCCAGTGTTTGCTATGCCGCGCACTTTATCGATGGCATTTTTGCTCGCGGCATGGAAATTATGCCAGAGGAAGACGATATGCCTACTATGCCTTTGGTGGACGCGTTACGGGGCGACGAATTTGTCTCCAGGTTAAAAGGGTTGAAATTGAAAAAAGTGCGTGTGGTGGTTGGCTTGATGTCTTCGAATCATCCAACATCCGCTCAAAATCGCATCCTGTCTCTCTGAAGTTCGTTTCAATGTGATCAATATATTGCTCTCGCGAACAGCAGCACATTTATGTTTCGAATGTGATACACGATATGCGATATGCGATTTATGTTTACTCTTTCTAAAGTCCATTTCCTTCCTGATACACCACTTTATGACCGAAAATGTATTCTACAAATGTTCTCTAAAAACCTTCACCTGGTTTTGTCGGATTCCTTGTCGTTGTACTATGGTCATCGTTTTTTGCCGATTTCCCTGTAGGTCACTGTGCATGGCAAAAGACGTCGAGATCGATAAGTAATAGGACTAAAATTGAGTTTAAGAAAACTCAATGCCTTTTCACCTCCCTCGCGGTGTTGTGGCCATCGTCACTAAAACTGTCCGATAGAAACCGTTGCTCCTCTTGATGACCGCCTTCTCTCTATTGCTGCTGGGCTGTTTGCAACGAAACGCCGCAAAATACCAAACGCACAAGCACCTCTTGGTGTGGCGGTGGGGTCTTTCTGCTCTCGCGTGTTTTCCATTTTTTTCCAAGAAAACCCAGACCTCGTGATCACGCCCACAAGAGATATGTTTTTTTCCGAATATTTTTTTTGCCTTTTCATCCAAAAATCGGATTATAAGATTTCGAAAACGTACACGAGAGGAACCACAGAGAGCTCCTTCCCTCTCGCACTCTCGTCCTTAGGGCCAGACAGTTGGCGCATTGGCGAATTTTCAATTCCCGCGGGAAAGGAAGATGGAGCGCAAGCATTTTAATAAATCACCATAAATTATATTATTTTGAGGTTTTCGTAACCGAAACCGACAGACATTTGGTAGTGGGTGGTGGTGGTGGGAGCTTTATTGGGTTTTCGCTTAACTTCATCGAAGCGTTCGAATTTATTCGCTCCTCACAGCTCTCGATACTAGGGTATCTTCTTCGTATCTAGCGCTGGTCAGTTCGTACCGTTTGACCACCACTTCCTTTTAGCCCATAATGTGCAACCAAGTAAAGCGTAAGGGAGTATAATACCAGATACCTCTAGAATCGTGCCTGTACCGATCGTAAAGTTGCATTCCATTTCCTCTCTCTCTGTCTGTGTCTGTTGCTGGCAGATGACCACCGGTTCCGACTGGCTGGCGGTATTGCTACGATTCCGGTTGAAGAGGATCCCTTTCCGGGATTCGTTCCTTTTGAACTCTATGCACTTGCAGGCGACCGTTGCTGGCCATGTTAAACCCGGCGAAGAGGCGAATACTTCAAGCACACCCTTCTTCTACTCTGTATCGGATTCATCCTGGAAAGCATATTCTTCGAAACGTTTCATCGCCCACTCGGAAGCGTTCATCCTCGTAATATCTCTTATATAACCATCCCCATTAGTATCTCCGATAGGATGTTCTGTAACTCGATTCCGAGTGGAGGGCCGATCTTTGTCGAAAACTGAATTCACTGAAATCTACCTATCGGTGCCTCGCCACGTCGTGTGATGTGGTCATTTGGAATTAGGAAGAGCGGCGCTAGTATCACAACCGTGCATTGCACGTGAAGAGATGCAATGCAATGGAGATGCTTCACGTTTACGTGCTAACTGCCGTTTTAACTAGATTGTGCGTTGAACTGGATGCTCGTTAGAGTGAGCTACTGGTGCTGTTGCTGGAGTCCTTCGTCGAAATGCTACAATTTCCAAACGGTGCGATTAGTGCATGATGTCCTCTCAGGTGGGCTAGGAGGGAATGGAATGTTAATAGTGTGCGCACCCGTTATGCCGTAAGCCGACGGACATTTTTCGCTTCGCAGCTGTTCGCGGGTCCTTCTTTGGCGCACGATGCGTAAATGGGCAACGAACATAGCAGTGTTGCAAATTTGAATGAAATTCCAAATAGAGCGAAGCAGATTTTACGTGTAAATTATTGCACATTTTGGAATCTACCGCCCTGCTGCGGGGCATTCGTGCGGTGAGGTCGCGTTGATGGCCAGGAATGTTCCAGTACACCCAGCACCGGGCCGACACAAAGCATACAAATAATCCAACACAATAGCACTAAGTGCATTTTGTAGTCGAAGCCTAAAGGGTCCAGTACACCTCCTCTTCTCCTTCTCACTATGCAATCGTTAAGTTTCATTTCCCCACCGATTACCGACATCTGCCCTTTTCTGTTGTTTCGTTGTATGTGTTCGATGGACCAACCGGTGGTAGATAAAGCGGCTGCAATTTAGTGTTTTAATTATCTTCGATTCAATTAAGTTACTATTTTACGATTATTTATCTGCAAAGTTATCGATCCGATTAACGACGATATTGAGCGGCAACATGATCTCCTTCCCTTTGGAATGTGAATGGAATGGTGCTTATGCGCCGCGAGATTTGAAGATGGGCGTAACCGAGCCCTGACCATCTGCATCATCATCACCACCGTCGATACGGGTGTGTCGATGACGACTCCCTTTCACTTACCTGCCTTAAATGTCTTTAATGAGCGAAAGCGTTTGCCAAACCGAGGTGGTGAACCGTGGTGGTGCCATACTGCTGCTACCTTCATCATGAAGACATTCATGAGTCGATGACATCAGAATAGGATGTTGCGAAGTGGGATCATTGTAACGGTTCGATGTACATTATGTTTAACGACAATGCAGTTAATATCCCAAAGAATGTCGAAGGATTGAAGAGAGCCGAATGTTGGCGTTGGCGATGATGTCGTCTCAGTATTTTCGCACCGATATGTGATATGCCGTTAAATGGAGATAACACTATACCTTCCGTCAGTCACACGCCCGTCAGTCAGTCAGTCAGTCAGCCAATCATGCGTAATGCAAATGGACTTATCGCACGATTTGCTACTGCTACATCAACACAAAACGCTTCGCCTTCAGCATTCAGTCCTTCAGCCGGCATCCCATAGTGTGTCTAGTGCCGCCCAGAGAACTGCTAGTTGGTTATGGGAATGAAAATGCATCCCAAAAATTGAGCGGAAATAAACCGAAAGAAAAAGAGATATCAGGACATGTTGTGATTCTCTAGTCGCCTAATCCCGGGACACATTGTCTTTGTGCACGCCAGACTGTCACCAGATGTCATTGGCGATATGTAGTGGATTCGCAACGCTGGATGAGGGGAAACCGTCGTCACCATTGTGAACTGATTGGAGCGCCCACACCATTCTGTCGTGTCGTGTTGGCAAAGGGAAAACAGTTGCACCATAAAACATTGATGCGATTTCCGTCCTAGTGCCGCGTGTCCCAGTGAGGGGTAACTTCTCTACTGACTTTCTGCTCTGCTACACTCCCACTGCTGATGATGCAACCTCTTTCTCTCTCGGACTATCGGGCTCTCCCTGTTCTGATAACAGTAATAGGAGCAGTACTAACCCATTTTCTCACTTCCTTTTACGCTCGATCAACGCTTTTCCAGCCCAAAAGGGGGGAGGGGGGGGGGGGGGCGATCACTTCCTCGTCTTCCATTCGCTTCTAGAGACGACCGGAAGCTCGGAGCGCAGCAGTCTCTGGTATTTTATTTGATTACAACCTCTGTTGCGGTGGGGAAGAAAGCGGCGGCGGTGATGGGTGTGTGTGTGTGTGTGTGTGTGTGTGTGTAGCGATGGTGACTTCAACGTCAATGCCGAGTTCTCGGTGCAACGATGAATCTTATCAGCAGCCCAGTGGCGGCAATGAAGTTTGATTGCCTGTCTGCCATCCTGCCTGCCGGTCGGTTGGTCGGGCTGCCTGACGTTGCGTTCTGGGCATTGGCGGCACAATCCCTCCCCCGTGGGGATGGGCCGGATGTTGATTAACTTAGGGAGCGCCCAAACATTCGCATTTTATGCTGCTGCCAGGTTCATGGCGACCGTTCGTTTTACTCTTTGCTGCACTCGGTCTCTCTGTGTGTGTGTGTGTGTTCCTGGACTGGACAACCTGTTCAACGGTTGATTTAACGCAGCAAGCTGTGGCAAGCAACCATCCTCTCGGTTTAGTGGGCTTAATTGAATCGTTAGCCTTCATGCTGGTTGTAGCTGCATAATGTGTAGCGCATAAAGCGTGGCTCGGTGTAGGGTTTATGGTTACAATTCGCTGACTCAAGCGATGGATTGATCTGTATATCAGAAGGTTACCCACTTGTATCCATTGTACCAACGATTAAATAATTTTTATCAGTAATTTATCCTTAAACACATCCTCATAGCAAGCGGAGGTGAAACTATTGACAACCATTCGTGTTCCGCTAATGCTGTTATGTATTTGCACGATTCCACGCATTTCCTATGATTTCATCTCTTATCAACCAACACTCTTCTCACCACTAATGAACGTGAGATGGAGGACAAAACGGAAGACCGATCCCCCCACCAGAGAGGCTTATTGGAAACCATAATTAAGTGAAATCAAACGAACACAAGTGTACACGCGTGGTGTGAGCCGAACAAGAACACACACACAGCATGTGTGTAACTACGATTGCGCCACCGCCTGCCGAGGTTTTACAATCTGATTACCGACAACGACGACGAGAGTACGGTAGGATTGATTCGCGGTTTTGAAAACAGGGATAATTACCTCGGTGCACCACGGTCACTACTGTAGTAGCCCACGATCCGCGTAATCCCTGAGACTGCCCAAAAAGGATTCACGTTAAGCGTGTACGAGCAGGAAGAGGCCAGCTAGGAGGGGGAGAGGGAGTGAGTGTGTGTTTTTCCGGTTCGTTTTCACTCGACCGACTGTGAACACACACATACCAGGCGAACACACACACACACACATGCACACAAAAACCAATTTTACAATTCCGTGCCCCACAAACGTTGATTACATGGGGCACAGCACACCATAATGACGATGGTGTGGGTGGTGGTGTGACTGGTGTGTGTGTCAGTTGGTCAGCGAGATATTTTCCACCCAATTTTCCCGCTTTGTGTGATTTCCCGGCGTGTGCGCGCTTTATCCAATTAGGACTCCCTCCCTTCTATGCATAATCTTGATTTGGATGCAGTGGCCCGAATTACAGGAATGCATCCTTTTTGGGGATATCCAAGGAACACGGGAGCCATCCGTGTGTTGGTTGGTGTACGGAGTTCAGATTGAGTTCATGGGAGAATTGCGTCACGGAAAGATATTTGCTCTCTCGGATTGTTTGCTTTTGGTTCGGTCCAAAAAAGTGCGACCAGATACGGTTTTACTCTCCCGGGCGCGCTTGCACTCCAGATTATTCAGCTGTCAAACACATGACAGATCGAGGTCGTGGACGATGCTGGCTTGTTTCTAGCTCCTCTTCGCCACATTTACTTTCCGCTGGAACCGCTGGGATCCCACTAATGAGTTCGCCATTATGTTTTCCAACTCATCGCACCCGTTACTTCGCGGAAACACAGCACCCCTCAAATACCAAAGCAAGTCATTGTTGCTGCAGCATAACGATACTTTTGGAGCTCAGTTGGATTCACTTCGTAACCACGCGACCGCGCCTGTCGGAAGAGAAAACTATGGTGACAGCATAACCCCTTTTCCGCCTACTACATTCTGTCTCCGACCCGACCCGCGAGCGGGCGCCAATCGGAAGGAAGAAGACGTGAAATTGGCCTGCGTTCTCCGTGTCCCATCTCTTGTGGTGGTATCCAGTTGCACTTTTCCTGGCGGAGGGATGCGTGTGTTCCATGAAAGTGGTAGAGACGTAAAGTAGGGGAAGAAAGCGAAACGAAGGAAAGTCGTGCGGAAATGGATGTCCTTTCAACACTGTTTTCCTGCCCGGGCCCAACAGTTGTGGACACCACCGGATGGTGAGTAGTAGGAGGATAGTGAGTGGCTTTGTGGAAAATTGGCTTGCCTGAAACAAAAGCGACAAAATGGATTGGATTGTGTTCGGATGATGATGGTTCAGGAGGGACGTTGGACTAAGCGACGCACCCGATTCTGCCACAGTAGTAGTAGCGGTCAGCGCTTCCGGGACACTCTAGCGATCTAGAGTACGATGATATTGCTGGTAGCGAGGAGGTTCATCAGCCGAGGAACATCTTTTTGGTTCTTTTGGTTCTCGCTCTTTTTGGACATTGTTTAAAGAGGTTAAGTTTGTCGTCGCTGTCCGCGTCGTTGACGTGGAGTTTGAGACCTTCGCTCTCCGTTTTCGTTGCTGCGTGTTTGTTTTGTTTCTTGCTTTCCGTTTTCCACAAATATTGCTAATGGAAACACAAGCCTCCTTCCCCTGGTATCCTGGATGATGTTTGCTGTCAGCAGCGCCTACCCATCACCCTCACAACCAGGCAGATATTGTTTCTCTCTGGCACAGTTCCGGCAGCTATAGCGAATGGGAAAATATCCGGTTGATAGGATCCCGGATCCCCTCGGAAACCCCGGGTCTCAGCACACTCGGATGTCCGAGTCCGGTTGAAGTGAAAACAAATGATACTAATAGGTTTTTTTTTTTCGGAAAAACAGAAAAACAATCACAGTATCCTGTGCTTCGCCAGTTGGACGCGCAAAGGATTGTTTCTCAAGCATCTTCAATTAGCCGTTCGTGTAGCTCGTGATCTGCAGTCCACAACCCTGCTAAGTGAGAACGGGTTTTTGGAGATATTTTATCAACATTACATCATCATATTTTTGTCGCTGCGAAATACTAATCTCTCGTCTCTACGCGTCTTTTCTTTCGCAGCAACTCTTCCGCTCGAATCCTGGACTAACGGCACCGAACTCGGCGATACCGGGAGCCCCCAATGGGCAGCCACTGCCCCAGTCGGCTCTTTCGTTGTCCGCGCAGCAGCAGCAGTTCCTGCAACATAATGCTGCCTATGCTGCCGCCGCCCAGCAGGCCGCCCCGTACGTCATCAACCCGGGCCAGGATCCGTCGCAATACATGAGCCTGATTGCGGCCGGCGTACCCCAGTACTATGGTGTTGCCGCACCCTGGAATGTCTATCCGGCCAGCTTGGCGATCCCGCAGCAGCAGTCACAACCCCGCCGACCGCTCACACCCTCACAGCAGGGTGCCGAGAATCAGCCCTACCAGGTAAGGGAGTGTCGAACGTTCTCTAGCGTGCGTTCGTGTGTTTGTTGATGGTTCCCCATTATCGGTACGGGTTCGCAGAACTCTGACCGATAATTGGCTGTTGAGGTGTAGAATGGTTTTCTTTGCTTCAGAGTCGTGGTCAGAAAATATCCTTTTTAAATCCTTTCCTCCTCGGTGCTCGCTCGGTAGGACTCGCTCGTTGTCCGCGACAGTTTTGTTGCAGCCAATGAAGAGTTGATTGAAACAAAATTCTTTAATTTTCTGCTTGATTGCTTAAAACATTTCAGTGCTTAATTCCTAAAGTCGATCAACGTAGTATTAACTCAGGAGGTTGCAAAGCGAACAAATTCTTATCAGCATCCCGTGACCGGAAACGGATAATTTCGTGGCCCATAACTGCGATAGTTTTAAAGGCGAAAAAAGGCGTTGGACGTTGATTGTTGGACAATGCAATGAGTTAATCCCAGCGAGATTCGCTTAGTGTCCTCCGCTGAGATTGCCAGATGGAGACAGAACGGGCCCTGGTTGGTGTGACGACTACGGATCGTTGTGTTGCTTCCTGATGGGGATAATTAATAATCCAGAACTGTCCGGTGAACTTCCGATTTGCGCCAGACGGTGCAACGGTCAACTAGCGCTACCGTGTTCCGGATAAGGTTTTGTCGGCTCAAAGCACAAATATTTTCAAGACTCTCTCTCTCTCACACTCTCGAGTGGATAGGGGGGGGGATTTCCGCGATCGATGTCACCATTTCAAGCCAGCGGTCTTCGCGTGCCGGTTGTTGGCCATCATCATCTCACCCATCTCGCTTTTGCCATTTGGGAAAAATAATTACAACTTCGTAATTGGATTAAGAAGTTTGTCCGGTAATGCGCCGTCCCACAGTGTCCATGATCTCGCCAACTTGGTTGCCTGCTGCTTGTGAAGCTGGCAAGAATTGCGGGACGGAGAAGCGAGCCAATTAAGTACCGATTCGCCGTTGACCGATTCCTGGTTATGGTTCCCATTTTTGATCGTGGATGAATGTTTAATCCTTCGGTGGTCCCAAGTTATCCGATGGTTTTTTTTTCGGAATTATAATTATCTTCAACCCGCCAGGTCTGATGGAGACCGTCAACCAAGCCCCAGGTCAACGGGATTTGAAAATACGCTCAGCGCCACCACACCACGCGTTCCAAATCACCCACCGTCTGGGGAACTTATTTGCGTGAGAAACGGAAGAACTTGGGAGAGAGGTCATGGTTTCGCCATGGGACGTACTTGTTAAGGGGAGCAAAATAGGGAGTAATAAGGGGGAGAGGGTGGGATATTGTGCATCACTAGGTCATTATCACGCACAGCTTCACACGCTGGAAACTGTTTATTTAATTTATTACTTAACCCGTCTTTCTCACTGCAACAGCAGCAGCAACAGCTCTGCTTTTCGAACTCGATCATCGCCCCATGGGAGGCTGATGAAGTTGGCTTCATGGCTACCCTGAATGGCATGTAACTGAATTCCCCGGTGAGATCGTTTCCTGGCGTGATGGAGCACTACAACCACGCTCCAGGAACTATGGTTAGAATTATTAATTAATCGTGTGTGCGGTAGAAGCAGGAGCAGAACTCAGCCGTAATGTAATTATGCTGCTCTACCTGAATCATGCTCCGACCAGCCTACCGGAAAGGGAAGGGGCGCGTGCATACTTGCTTCTCATTTGGTCGCCACTGAAGTGGCAATCCTAATTGGTATTAATGATTCATTAACACACGGGGCGCGCTCTGCATTGGACGAGTGGTGCAGCGTGTTGTGCGTGACGTGTACTGCATCACAGTACATCTCAACAGGGAGCTCTGGCAACCTGGACGTTACTACAATACAATGAAAGGACCATGCGCTGCATCGTTTTTGTTGCCGCAAAAAAAACCTAAATATTCAGTGTAAACGCACCTAGGTGGACGCGTTGCATGTTAGGTGTGCGCTGGGTGCAAAAGAGTAGTTCGTGGCGAATGATAAATGGAGGGTGATATTAGTAATGAGAGTCTGTCGAATGTTGAAGTTTTAATTACTTCTTCGGCGAACTCACTGGTAGGTCCTGATGCAAAAGTTTTTTCATTAACCTTCTAGCTCGAGGTGTGTATAATGTCGCCCTGGAGAGAGTAATTTGTAAAGCTATGCTAAGCAGGAATGTAAAAAGTAATGTGCTAATGTGCGTTGCTGATGGCGACTACCTATCGCCTTAGTACAAATAGCAAGCATAACACCTTCATTCGTCTATATAGCGCTGAATCCGTGCCTTATCCCTAAAGGATAGACAATAAATTGTATTAGTCTACTAGTTAGTAAAACCCCCACTAGCTCGCCATGCGTAAAATGGTGCTGGTCTAGTAGATGTCGATCGTTCACCATTGCGCTGTATTGGCAGTCACCCCGCAAACCAGTCAGCGCATTGCAGTGTTCAATGGGGAGAACCAACTACGAGTGCGTGTGCAGAGAGAGGTGCGAAACGTGAACCATTCTGCGACCTAGACCAGGGCACACACCCTCTTAAAGGCAAAAAAGGGAAAGTTGACACACAACCCCTGGGCTTGTCATATCTTCCGAGACAGGGTGGGTGAGGTTATGCTAATAAACACATTACTCATCGCCTGTTAGCAGCCACGTGTGACCCCATCCTTCTACTTCCACTTGATGTGTCGTATGAGGTGAGGGGTCGATTGGGTGTCATCCAATTCCGACACCGTTGGGGAACCGAAACGTTGGGGTTTGCAGCTCGAGCGTGTCTAGTTTGGTCATCAAATAAGAAACCGAGAAAGCGAAGCTGTAAGAAGTCTCTAATGACATTCTTGTTTACGGGTCATGCGTCGCCCTCATGGAGCATGGCCCAGACAGTCTAGCGGCTAACGGGTGTGACACGATCAGCCCAAACGACTCGTTATACATTCCAGCACAACACCGGCGAGGAGCGGGCAGTGTTGCAGAACCCGTTTGTTGTGGTTAGAGCTAGCTTTCTTAGGTTTTGAGGGGTCTTAGGTTTACGGTTTCGTCCACATCTCAAGTAGGTGGCCAGCGGCGTCAGCTACTCGAAACGAAATCCTTTAGTTATGAAAGGTGCTACCGTGTGTCGGAATGGGGCGCCTTCACTTTGTTAACGATTCAACCACTTTCCTTGTCTGGTCTTGAAGCCGTTTTCAAATCTTGAAATTTACGAATTTGTAACACATTGTATGTGTGAGAATCGAATCCGGGTTGCGGGTTGCAGAATTCAGCATAACCCATACACCGTAAATTGGGCCCTTAAACACCTTTAGTGGCACCAGCAGCTCGGTGCGATTGGTCGCTAAATTATCGATCGCTTTACGCTTCGCCGAATTCTTTTCCCAGTTCGCCCTCGTCCATTTTCATTCCATTTTCAATTTCGCTACCCTGAAGGAAGGCCAAATTGTCATCCATTTCCGCGTTTCTAGTGCCTCACTGTTTTGCCTATTTTATGTAATAAGGGGTAAGAATGGCTGTGCTCCTCTTTCCTGCTAGACCGTAGACCTTGCCGAGAGAATAACCTTTCTAGGCCAGCTCAGCGGTAGTAGCATGATCCTGACTTCCCCAGAAGGTGGAAGGTGGAGGATGTCTGTGTAAGGGCGGAACATTCCTGCGCTCTAGACTAGGCTGGAAGAAGTTCATTAAATTTTTACTTATCCCCGGCGAGTCGCGTTTATAGAAACACTCCGGTAATGGTAGCAGCGGCGAGAGCACATCCCACAACCTCTCCCCCGCATCGTGGAATCCTCCTTGCTCCGGAGTGGAACTGAAGCATCGAGAGGTTTTCCTATTTTTACAATGGTGGTTCATTATCACCGTCCGCGGGCGCGGAGGCACTGTTGGGGCGCGCTTAAGGCAGGGGTAATTGCAATTTGTCGAGGATTTCGCGTGCAATCAACGATCGCTTTTGGATGGGCCCGGCGTTGCTCTGGCTCATTGCGAGCTCTGCATCGCGTTGCCGACGTCGCTTCTGGCGGTGTTTTGACGTATAGAGAATCTTCATTCGATTTCTTCTCTCCGGGGCGTGTAAGTTCATCGCCAACCCGTACCGTCAGAACCGCCACCATCACCACTACCATCATCAGACTGCTCGCACTGATGGTCCTAACTGAATTATTAACTGCCCTCCCTTTTTCCGTGTGCTTTCGTCGTTCTACTGTGGATCGGCTTCTCTTCTTCTTGAGCCAGCATTGAGTTACTACCGTACTACTCCTGTCCCCGAATGAACCCCGAAGTTTGGTGGCGTGGATAAGTCTCCTTTACTTTGGTGGGCATCGCTCCGCGTGGGTCGCGTGCCTAGTTTAATGAGTCCCGGACACGGTCGATGAATGAAAAAGAATCGAAAATACTTCAACTCGATACCACACCGGCGCGCCGGAGCCACGAATCCTTTCCAGCGAGATATAGCTGGCGTGATAGGGCACACACGAGATAGTGGAGAGAGAGATAGAAGAAGGTGTGTTTTGTTGGCTGATCTCCTCATATCGCTATCGAACACCGGTACTCGGCCGCGGTCTCGTTCTACTGCCTTTATCAACCCGTCGTCGTGCCCGAACGAAAGCAGAATTCATTACGTGCCGGATAAAATATGAATTCTTCATCCATCCCTCGTGTTGTGGATCCACAACCACATTCCAAGTTTAATTGGTATTTGAATGATGCCGGTCGTTCTGGGGCGGGTATCGGATGCGAAGTAACAAAAGAGGAAGGGTGTCAGGGGAGCATGGCGCTGTCCTATTTCTTCCGTGAAATTGTGTAAAACGTTACTAAGATTTTAAATTGATCCTATTACGAGCATTCCCTACCGAATAAATCCTTGTTCCTTCCTCCTGTTCCGTTTATTGAGAATTGTAATGAAATTGTAAATATCTTATACCATTCAATGTAGTGTAGTTAGCGAACAAAATACCATCGCCGGATTATATCATGTCTATATTAATGTACTTGTAACCATCCCTTTACAATGAATGTTTTGCTAATGTATTTTTTGTACATTTCTCTCTCTTTTTCTCTTCTCTTTCTCTTTCTCTATTTTTATTTATCATCATCTCTGTTTCTTATTTTATCACTGCCACTACTGTGTTATGAATTATTTAATTTAATCAAACTTGATCTCTCCTGTTTGATACGCTGTTGGGTGACCATTCCGCCACCGTCAACACATGTAAACATACACACTACACTACACATCTACCGTGGCATCTCCAAATCGGACGAAACGGCAAATCCGTTCCTGTACAAATACCAACGTCGCTAACAACGCGTTTCTGCTGCGATAATGAAAATGTAAAAACAACTTCGGAAAAAAAACAATTAACTTTTCATCGCCAACCGAACGCCACGGTAACGTGCACGACTATTTCCTTGTCCGGCTAACACAAACACTCACACAAATACACCACAAATGCTACGGACTCTCCCTGGATGACAACAACAACGACGACGACGACACTGCGATGTACGCAACATAGGTGATATCGGCCTTCTACGACCAGAGTGGTTCGCTGGTGATGGGACCCCGTACCGGTACACCGATGCGACTGGTCAGTCCGGCCCCGCCCGTACTGGTACCGCCCGGTGCCGGTGGCCCGCGAGCGCCGCAAGCTCCGCCACTGTATCCGCCACAACCACAAACTGCCCAGCAGAACGTCTACTCGACCCAGAATGGAACCAATGTGGGAGGTATGTAATATATGGCAGAGGGAACCGAAATCCGAAAACATTCTAGGTCACCACCAATTTCCTCCGCTCGGGGGTCCCTTCCTGGTGCGTTTCATAAAAAAACTACATAGACCAGCTTTTGCAGCCTTTTGGTGGTCAGTTGTACAAACTATCAAGCACTCTAGACCCTTTTGCTCGTGGGATTAGAGACACCAAAGTCCGGATGCTTCCGCTTGTCGAAGTAGTTGCTTTGGTGAATCCCGAGTTTTCCCATTATTAAAATGTAACTCTATTACAACCACCACCCTTCTTGGTTCTCCTGAGAGCTGTTGTACTTTCGAGAATTATTAAAATTAATAATTAAAATCTTGTTTGTTTTGTGAATAATTTATCGGTTCATAAATGCGCCTTCCGTTGCCAAATAGCCAACCGCCGCTTGCTCTAGCCGCTTCATATGAACGACTGAGCGAGCTGTAAATAGGGGGCTTTTTACGTTCCTGTTTTTTTTTTGTAAAAATGATCGTTAAATGTAAAGATAATGTAAATTAGTTGAACGTTTTGCCCACCAGATTGTATTTTATAAGGGGTATCCATTTAAAGAATGTTCATTTTGAAAACATCTTTTCAATTACTAGACTTTCATCGTGCGTTCCTCAGTACACGAGGTACGTTGTTGCCAATTTGATGTGTTTGTGCCTTCCAGCACCTTCGATAGCGAATGGTTCGTAACGTAGGAAGTGCACGGAAATAGGTCACTATCATAGGTTGATACATAACGACGCGCAGCCTCTCTCCCACTGGGAGGGAACAGGTGGATCCTCTTATTCGAAGTATGACAGGTTTGTCTCAAGCTGCTACCAATAGAAAGGAGGTACCGGCGCGCGATAACCATTCCGTCCATTTTTCAACCACCCTCGATCCCGATCAAGTCAAGATCAGGTTTCTCCTCTAACCTTCTGTGCATGGTTTTAGGTTGAAGATTGGTTGAACGACAAAGGAACTCTACCAGTAGGAGAAAGCTTGTCTTGTCTCGGTGATAAACAAACTGTGGTAAACTACTGTGGCCAATGGTGGTGCTGGTATGTCAGCCATCATTAATGCTGCAACTTGACATTAGATGATGGGTGGGGTGTGTACTAGCAAGGAGAGGAGGCATTATATTGATACACAATTATGTGTACCCGACACCACCGGCTTCTCGACGTCACGGTCTGCTGTTAGTTGCATTGGATCACAATGCTTCGTCATCCAACAGCCTTTATTATGATCATTATGTTGCGCTCTCGAGCTGCACTTTCATTGTACCGGCGCCGATACTGCCGCCATTAATTTGAGGAGAAAAGACATTTTGTGACACTGTAGCTAGTGTTGCTGCGTCAGTCATCATCTCAGAATGGTTTGTCATCACTCAAATGTACGTGCGAACATTTGCAATGTTCATTCGTAACGACCCGGTTAATTGGCGAACCGTCGTTACATACTGGAATATGTAGGGAACCGCATAAACTATGATCTTCGATTCGATGTGATTCGTTTTAGGTTTCTACAGACATTTAATCGATAATGGCAATGTCTTTATCTTCGTTCGTTTTTTATGTCATTGCCTATACGGTTAAAGAGAGTTGAACATACCGTTCCTGTGAGTCGGGAACCGGAGCATCGCGTGTACACATTTACGATCATCGTGAGACCATTAGCAAGACCTCCGATGATCATTCAGTGAGTGAAGTCTTTTTCTGCCCAGTTTTCCGCACCGGTGATGAAATGTGGGTTGGAAATTTTCTCGCTCTAATTTCCTTCGCTTGTGCCCGCCCAAGGCCCGATGCGGTGCCATGTGATTGATGCTGTGGTGAAAGCTTGAATTTCTCTCAACATACCCGTCGAAGCGCGTGACAAGTTAACATACACGCTCACATACACTAGCTGTGTTGCTTGGAAAATAGAGGTCACAGCGATTGGTGGCAGGTGGTGCATTTATCATTCACCCCATTTGCAGGCCAATGATAGTGGTGCCCGTGGGGAGCACTCATGTGTTCTCATCGGTTGCAGCAAATTTTAATTTAAAATTAATTTTCCTCTTATTGCGCATTGAAGTAACAAACGCGGAGCGGAAGCGATCAATAGAGCAGCAAGAGTAAATACAGAATGAAAACATTGTACGATGAAAACATAATTGCCTAATGCGAGGGTATTGTGGTTTTTTCCTTTTTCTCAGAATAATTACAAAGAAAAATGAAATTGATTTTCATAATTGTTTGATTCGCTCTAGTGAAATGTAATTCAATGACACTATGTATGATTACCCTGGTTGGGGAACGAGGGATTTTGATTCCCATCCCCGTGTGTATACACTAATTGACATATCAAAATCGTAAAGGAATTGGTTTGGATCGATATATTTTTTAAATTATGTTCTGTTGTTGTGTTAATCAACAACATAACGTCACCGTTGCATTATACTGAGACGAGGCAACGGAAAGAGTGAATCATAATTTGCACTCCTCTCTGACTGTCGCTAACCAGTGTTTTCAGATTTGTTGTTGACTGCTGACAACATTGTCTGCTAGCCCACCTACCTAGTAACGCATTGGCTAGTGTATTGCACTTTATAATCTTTTTTTCGCTTGGGATTCTGCTTTAGAGCACCCCCGGACTAACAACGCGAAAAGCTGCAGCAAATGGCTCTTCAAACAGGACATCATAGAATTACATGAGATTGTTGTTGCCTTTCGCAATATTGGCAACGGATTATGGAAGGACATATTGTATCAGGGATTGGTTTTTTAATATTGTTTTTATTGTATAATTTTAAATTAATTTCACGCTCTTGAATCAATTAAATAACAGCTTTAACATTTTAAAATACTTCAAGTTTGTTGAAGGATTAGCGAAAATTCTGAAATACGTTATTAGCGCTTCCCGTTTACGCCGTTTCGTGCTCGGCGAGAGTACACTTTTGTATCTTATCTTGATGTACAGCTATAGCATAAATAGAAAAGAGAAAAAATAATCTTACGCATATGAACATGCAAAATTTTGGTCAATTTTTGCCACTTTTTAGCAAAATCTTCCAAATACATAACACGGCTTACATAAGGTAAACATTTTTGTAATTTTTTTTCTCTTCTATCTGTTGTCCTATGCGGGAGATGGGAAGCTAAACGATCGTCGTCCTTACGACAAATCGACCGCGCAGGTAGAAAGAGAAAGAGAAGGAGAGAGCGATTAGTTAGTTTCGTTCCGGTAAAAGTACAGTCACAGATTTGTAACAAACCAAATGTTACGCATAAATACAAGTTCTAAGCAGCTTCTAAAATGACCTGTATCATTACAAATCGCGGCTATTTTACGAAAAGTCTAAATGAATTATAATTCGTTGCAAATCTCTTTTCTTGGTGATTTCAGATCATTAATGGGCTAGTATTGACCATTAAAAAACGGAAAAAATAATAATTCCGTGTATTTTTTTAAATTTTAAACAATTTTAGACGATCTTTTTCATCAATGTTGATAATGCTTAAGCGTGGTTACTTAAACCGTTGAAGCAAAAAAACAACTCTTCCTCGTTCCCATTAAACCCTTTTTTTGTGTTCGGTGATGCATCAGCCTTGCACTCACCCACGGCACAAATTACATGGGGAGTTGCAGTTTCCTTCTCTCTCTTTTACGCTGACTTATTCGTTCGTGATTTGATGACAAGTTAGAAGCACATAGATCCTTATGTGCACTAATCCTGTCGCGCAGGTAACGAGAAAGAGTAAGAGAGCGGAGGAAGAGAAACATAAGCCGCCAAGCTTATGTAAAGGAGCAGCCGGAAGCGTGATCATTGCGCATACAGAATCCTTTTAAAAGGACAATTCTCCCTATTAGTGGAGATCATTCGCTGCGAGATAGCTGCCGTTCTTGAAAGTGCCTTGCCTTATTGGACATACCGTGTATCATTTCGAGTACATTGTGTAAACCAATCATCTGGATTTTAAATTTCTTGAATTGTGCAGTGTGACTACAAATCAAACCACCCGACGAGTTTTGTAACTAGCAGAATGTGGAACAACGTAGTCAATTTGTTTTCGGAAGAGAATTACGCCTTGTATCTTCATCTTCAAGGCTACAATCCATACCAAATGGATTTTGGTGAGTGCGGTTTAGTCCAATGTTTGTTGGCTTGTTGGATTAGTTAATCCGTTTTTTGTGTATTGGGAACAGCACGAGAAGATGCTCGTACAAAGTAAGTGAATGTTTCTAATTCTATTTCCCTTTTCTACTTGATTCCAGCACTCGGTGCCTTGAACACGTCATCCCTGACGACGCGTCGTGATTCCTTCGATCGTAACACTTCAGCCTTTAGTCCGTCACTGGACTACACCTCGGCCGCGTCAACGACGGCGATGGCTTCGAGTGCGGCAGCGGCCGCCGCAGCAGCAGCTGCTGCCGCCGCCCGAAAGTGGCCGGTTGGTGCCGGCAACTACAGTGGCCTTGGGACGGTGGCTACGGCTTCCGCCAGTCCGATCGGACCCTCACTAACGCCACCGCCCGTATCGGGGCTGGGGGCGCTCGCGACGAGCCGTGCACCCGGTGCCGAGACGAAGTACCGCCAGGTGAACCCCGGACTCGTGCCTGGCATTTCAACCGCTAACGCCATGTTCGGATCGAACAACTGCTCCGCACAGGCACTGCTTTCGCGTCTCTCGACTGCCGTCGGTAGACCAACGGCAGCACCATCGGCTGCACCGGCTGTTTCTGGAGCAGCTGCCGGACTTGATCGGCCACCGGGTCGTTCGCGGCTGCTGGAAGATTTTCGCAATCAGCGCTTCCCGAACCTTCAGCTGCGCGATCTGACCAACCACATCGTAGAGTTCTCCCAGGATCAGCACGGTTCGCGCTTCATCCAGCAGAAGCTGGAGCGTGCGACGGGACCGGAGAAGCAGCTCGTGTTCAACGAGATCCTTGGTGCTGCGTACAACCTCATGACGGATGTGTTCGGAAACTACGTGATCCAGAAATTCTTCGAATTTGGCTCACCGGAACAAAAGCAGGCCCTGGCACAGCAAGTGAAGGGCCACGTGCTACCGCTTGCCCTGCAAATGTACGGTTGCCGGGTGATACAGAAGGCTCTGGAGAGCATTCCGCCGGAGCAACAGCAGGAGATTGTGCGTGAACTGGACGGCCACGTCCTGAAATGTGTCAAGGATCAGAACGGAAACCATGTGGTACAGAAGTGCATCGAGTGTGTCGATCCGGTGGCGCTGCAGTTCATCATCGATGCGTTCCGCAACCAGGTCTACTCGCTGAGCACCCATCCATACGGGTGCCGCGTCATCCAGCGGATACTCGAGCATTGCACACCGGAACAGACGGCACCAATACTGGCGGAACTGCACGCCAATACAGAGCAACTGATACAGGATCAGTACGGAAACTACGTGATCCAGCATGTACTCGGTACGTTTGGAATTTCGAAGAAAGAAGACCCAATTAGAGTTGAAGGAGAATAGTAAGTGGATCCTTTTTTTATTCTTACAGAACATGGAAAACCAGAAGATAAATCGGCATTGATTGCTAGTGTTCGTGGTAAGGTGTTGGTGCTTTCCCAACACAAGTTTGCATCCAATGTCGTGGAGAAGTGTGTAACTCATGCCACCCGTGCCGAGCGTGCTCTGCTGATTGAGGAAGTTTGTTCGTTTAACGATGCGTAAGTAACGATTACTTTGTGGATCTGCGATATTGATCCTTTCGTAGAGTTAGTCAACCAATGTTGAGATCGTATTCTTTTTTTCTTTTTCGTCTTCAGTGGCTTGCACGTCATGATGAAAGATCAGTACGCGAACTACGTTGTGCAGAAGATGATCGACGTATCGGAACCTACGCAACGCAAGGTGTTGCTGCATAAGATTCGACCGCACATGAACTCGCTGAAGAAATACACCTATGGCAAGCACATCATCGCCAAGCTAGACAAGTTTTCGCTGAAAACCCCGAACTCACTGGCGGGTTCGGCTGCTGCTGCCGCAGCTGCTGGTGCTGGTAGCGTCACGGGAAACTCAAATTCCGCTCCAGCATCCGGCGCTCCTGGTAGCGGTGGTGCCGGTGGTAGCAACAGCAACGGCAGTGGAGTGATTGCAGAGAATGGAACCAACGGTCCGCCCAATGGAGCCAATGGTATGACAAATGGTACTGGTGTCTCTACGGACGTCGTAGGCGATGCTGGTGCAACTAACGGCAACGGTTCGTCAGCTAACGGTTCGTCAAGCAACGGTAGCAGCAACGGAGCAACAGGCAATGCGTCATCGGGCTTACGACCGATCGGCCCACCGACGAACGGTGTTATGTAAAGATTGTCTTTGGTTGGCGCATTGTGTGCGAGTGATCGCATGAAAAAATACATGTAAATATTTCTTTTTCTTACGTTCTAGTTCAGTAGCACATTGATAGATTAGCTTTTGTTCATTCTTTGGGCAGTCGTTTCTTTGTACGCACCGTTATCACAAAATTTATGTTTAGGCTGTTCAACATGTATGCGCAAGTACCTTTCTTTTTTGACACGATTTATCAGTTTTACCAGGACACACTCCTCCTACCTATATCTGAGTTTGGACAAACCTATCAAGTTGATTTAAATGGTATACCAATTATGTATATTTAGAAATTTTGCATTTACCACAAGGGTTTTCGTAGTTGAGCAGCACAGAGCCGCTAGAGAGAGCGATTGTGTTTTGAAATGCATTGTGCACAGCATTAGCGGAACATGTAGTTCTTCGAGTAACTCCTAAGTAAAATACAGTTCGGTGTACATTTAACTTTGCGCGATTATCGTTCGATCTCAGTTAAGTAAAAGAATACAAGCGGCCCAATAGGTGGGAAAAAGTAAGCGAGATGAGAAATATACAGGCATATAAAGTGGTTCGGATATTTATGGCCCAATGTTGAGCTATAAGATGAGTAAACTAGGGCTTTTTACGTTACACGAAGGAAACACTAAATTACAGTTATGCGTAGCGCGCGAGAGCACTATGTTAAAAAGCGATGGACATTTATGACATCGAACTGAGGGTATGTTAGATTATTTTTTTACCCAGGCATGTTTATTACTTTTCCTATTATCTGCAATCAATTATAGAATACGCTACATGTTTAATGAAGGTTGAGTTGTTGAACGAGGCTCAATAGAAGAGGTCGCGTATTCAGCGTAAAAGTTGAAAGATGAAAGCAGTTGTGTGTAGGGAATTTTTTTTTCTGGTAGAATGTGTTACTCCACTGCCTGCCGCGAAAGCAACAATAGATTGATGGATCCGTTCCCGCAAAGTTAGCATGTTCATGCGGAAGAATATGTAGGAGGAAAAGCATGATAACATATAGTAAAGATTATGCAGCGTGCTAGGGTTAAGAATATATCATAAGAACAAACGTACACACGCCCAGACTATTTATAAATGCATATTTGAAACAACATTCTAGCTGGAAAAATGGAACGTAATAATGGTTAAACAGCGCTATAGCAAATAGCAATGTATTTATACTTTCTAAAATGTCTCAAATTTACCGTCAATGTGTAATGATTGGCAAAGTTCGATCTGCTTCAGTTCATGTTCGCACGAAAGGTCGTTAATTTTATGTTCCAAAACGAAGCGAACCTCCTTGTTCGGTAAGCTTTTTTCCCTTCTGTGAAGCATCGCCTTCAAACCATCAGTGTTTATCAAAGTTCCCACGGGTTGAGTCTAGCGTTCGAGATCGTAGTATGTTTCGGTTTGAATGGATGCATACATGGTTTCTCTAGATAAAACCACACAGCACAGTGAAGTAATCAGTTAGGAACAAGGTAACCCTGAATGGAAAAGTGGCTGTTCCTGATTTCACTGTCGTTTTAGTTCCAGCAAGCGTTTAGAAACAAAACGTTGATTCGAAGATGTAACATAAATATTATTCCGTGTCTCCATCCTTTCGATGTTACAAAAACGGTTTTAAGCGATCAGGTATGGGGCTTAAGTAAAAAGAAAATATCCCGTTAAGAAAGGATGCAGTATCAATTATTTTTAATTAATATTTCATAGGATGAAGCTGGCATAGGGATCATTTTTTCAGTAAAAAAAAATAAGTAAAAACGAAGAACACGTACCGAACAAAACAAAAAAACGTCAACAAAAACATAGTTGAGCTAACATATATTATAAATGCATACTTGGTAAGCAGGCATCCCAGTGAAAAAGTGGTATAGCAAACGAAGGTCGAACGTTCTGGTAGTAGTCCATAGTTCGTGCAATCGAGAAGCCTTCCCAGTTTCTGTTTGGTTTGGTTACTGAATCGTGTTCAAATTCGGAAGTGCTCTGTAGGCTTAGGAATTTGTATGCATATTTCCAAGAATGAGGACATTTTTTGTCTTTCTTTCCTTGATTTTTTCGTTAGCTATAACTTCTTTAAACACGGAGAGCATGAAACAGGCTGCATTATGTCCCTTGTTTTTTATGTTAATATGCAAACGTATCGTGTAGCTCTTAGTTCAATGATAGTTAGTAGCAGAACTATGCTGCCTCTTCAGCACTACAATTATACCGAAATAATATCGTTCATCATTCTTTAATAGTTTCATTTACTTATCAGAAATTCATGAGTTTTGGCTAATGATTGGTATGGACTGTCGCTAGAAGCAAGCATTGGGCAACAACAGAGCAACCTAAATATCGATTACTGTAAACCTTTAAAGTAGTGTATGCTACCGGAACAATATAAATATATCTGGCGCAGCTAGCATTGCTGCCGGCTGATTCTAGAGAGATCAAATGAGTGATAGACATGAGTACTACGCATGATGATGCACCTTTCGTACGGTTGAGATTTATATATAAATATTTGAATCGCGATTTTAACGTAAATTTTGATGTAAAACCAAAAATCGCTGAACGTAGAGAAGCTTACAAGAAAGCCTAATAGAGTCGTTTAGCATAATGGAATGAACGTTTGACTGGTCAGTAGAAGTCCAGCAAGCAAGCTACTACATCTGAGCCTGGAAACTCTGAATTGTTGTGCTGCTTGCTAGTTCGAAAACCATGGAGTAGCGGTGAGCAGATGAAGCAAATGGTTAAATGCATTATATGTAATTGTAGATGCGAAGCGAGGAAGATAGATAAGAGTGAGTGGTAAAGACAAACGAAAATGTGAGCTCGGCCCAACAACTACTAGTTAAGGAAGGGCGCATAAGTGAATAAGTATCATTGTAATCACTACACAGCTACCCCGATAGTAGGAAAGGTACGTTCTGGTATTTATAACTTTTTATCGAAACTCTAAAACTCCTGCTGCAGCACACTACTGTGAGTTATACGTGGAGCCCCACAACCTCGATTTACGCTGCTACCCCGCCCATCCACCGGATATTTACTATCCCTGAGTTCATTTATTGCCTTAGGAATAATTTATTTTGCATTCTCATTCATAATTATTTATAGTTTTTTCAATTCGCGTTAGGAGTAAATTTAGCATAACATAATATAAATATGAGTTCCGTCATATAAATTCGATCACTCCCAGGCGACGTATAGATGTTTCAGCCCCCATTTTTGCTACCGCTCCAGACGAAGAGCAAATATTGTAAACTTTTTGATGGATTATCTCTTTTGAGTAGCAGCATCAATATCTCTCTATTGTTCATCTGTTTTACCGGATGTTGCTATTGTACATCGGTTTTGATTTTTTTCTTGTCCCCGATGTGGAAGCGAGGCTATGGGGTGTGATGGATCAAAAATACAAGGGAAAGAGCAGCGTAAAGGAGGGGAAGAGAAAGGAGCTTGCGTGGGTAGTTTAAGATGATTACACTTCCACATGAAACACTTATAAAGTTTGCTGCTAGTGGGAAGACTTTTTTCTTAGCGACAATTTTCTAGAATTTAATATAAAAAATGTTGAAAATGGGCGAAAAAAAGAGAAATCCTGTGTCACATCGGGATATTAGATTAAGATTGATGATGCAAATTCATCCTACCTTAAAACGTTTGAAACAACAACAAAAGAAAACTCCTATTATAGAAGAAGACATACTTTGAAGCTTCGAACCTTACAGAAACCCTAGAACTTGATATCAATTCTCATAATGAATTTCTTTACTAAAGAAAGCTCTTCAGTATAGCGGTAAATTTTTGAGCAAGACTGCGGGTGTCGGGCAGCAAGAATAGACCACGAGCAGAAGGAGAAGATACTATGTGGTGCGATAGAAAAGCAGAATATTTGGTCTCATTTTAGCGTTCGAAACCTACGGAACGCAACGAATTATGTACGAATGAACACACGAAAACAGGACTGTTGTATATCGCTGTACAAAATTTAAATAGTTATTTTATACTGTGTCACATACACACACACACACCTACATTTCGGAAAGGCGCGGCAGCTTTCTATACTGCAAAGAAGAATGGCTGCCACACTTTCACACAATTTCTAATTCTGAATCGAATCCCCCAGTAAGTAAGCGGACAACACAAGGCGATACGGTATTAGATGGTGATGAGGAAGATTAGAACGACTGCCAGTTCGCTACAGAAACCATCGCAAAGGGAGGGAACTCGTAAATCAATTCGCAAGCGTTTGTTTCATAGTATGCAACAACACACATACACACAAAAGGATTGGATTTAGATTGTATGGACGGTTTTTTTATTCATCGAATTCAATTCGAAGGAAGATCAAAATTCTCGGTCGATCTCCAGAGATCGAATAAATAGAGAAAGAAAAAAACGCAGTCAATAGCATTGGCAAGTAGGAGGACGAGGACGAAGCATATTTTGAATATAATGTTTGATTGTATATTAGAAAATATTAGATACAACTAGAGAGGGAAGATGGCAGACGAAAATGAGAAATCAAGCTGTAGAAATCATTCGTACATATTGTAACCAACATATTAAGCTAAGCGAACGAAGGATTGCGTATGTGTGTGTGAGTGTGTGTTAGTCTGTCTCTAGGTGTGATGATACGAAACATCCGTAAAAATACCGAACGCGGCGGTAAGCAGTCTCAAGACTTTTTCCTCAAACCGATTTAAGCGAACATCATCACCATTAACATTATCATATTCCACACACCAATCGCGCCACTCAAAGATAGGTCTGTCCGAAGATCTCATGCATCCAACAACGACAGAAAAGAAGAGAGAGAAAGAGAGAGAAAACAAGTGAGGATGTACGAAAGATAAACGATCACGTGTGATGATCGATGAAACTGTGAATTGTGTGAATAATAATGCTCTGTAAAAAAACGAAACAAACGAGAAACAATCCAAAAGTAATCACCAAGAAGTAACATCAACTCTCTCACACACACCTACGAACAACATCCATAACCGGTCAACAAACACAGTAATAACATTCAATAATGAAAATAGTTCACATGAAGTGATGAAACGAAATGGAAATCCCCATTACACTTTAAGCGACACACAACAGGACTGATTAAATGTATATAGTTTGGTACCGCGGTAATAAGAGCTGGGAGCTAGAGACGAAAAAGTAACTGAGTAAGTGATACCGAAAAGATCCAGAAAAACGGAAAACACTACCACCACGAGATCGCGAATTGTGAAAGTTGCAGTAACAACGGCAACGAAACAAGATAGAAAGCAGGAAACGCAAAATCAAAAACCAAACTGTAAAATAGAACAACCAACAGCAATGTTGTGTATAACGTATGGTTGGTGGTATATGGTAGGCGAGCGAAAGAAGAATAAACCGGGGCCGCGCCGGGAACTTATCGTCGAGCATAATTGGCTTTCCCTATAATTGCCTGCTGGGTTTGCTGGCTGGCAGGAACAAAACAGACGACACCTCTGTTGCCTGTTTGACTGGCACATCGTATAACCTACGTGAATAGCGAAGAAGTGTGTACAAACAATGTAACTATTTTAACCGACTTCAGCCGGCAATCGCGGCCGGTCGGTTGAGCGGATTGTGCAAATCCCATCATCCCATGTTTTGTTATGTTGCATACCTTTATCGCGATTGTTTAAAGGATGATTCTATTGTTTGCTTGCTGCCTCCTCCGGCTATATCCAAATCCAAAAGTGGATCGCAGTTTCGTATGTTATGCATGTATGCTATTATTGTAAATTCCAATAACGCAAAGGGGCGAAAACGGAACGAGATGTGAAAAATCGATGCATATTTCAGCAACACAGTAAACTGTACAAAACAACAACAAAATAAGGTTTAAACCGCAGAGATAAGAAGTAAAGTGTAAAACAAAAAAAACTATATTGTGAGTCTCAAAAGCTCTCCCCCCCGGATGCCTTGAATTGTTCATAGAATATTTGGTACTAATAACTAGGACTAATTTGTATTTCGGTTTTGCTGTTGCTTCTAATGAAACACAGGGGAGAAACTACTGCCCAACGAACACACACACACAAACACACTGCAGAATGGGTGAAAATTGTGAAAAGTTAAATTGTAAAAACAAAAGAACGCATACACAGTAAACCAATGGAAATCCTCCAACCATCGAATCCAAACCCTGTGCGCGCTTCCATCAGCAAGGGCAGAGGAAGAATGATAATGGTAATAAGAAGCATGAAAAAGCGCATGAATGAAACAGCAAGAAAGACCAATACGCAGACAGTGGTGTAGCGTACAGAAGATATGGCCAGAAAATTCAAAAGGCATCAAGGATCAGTAAGGTTTTACAATAGAAAATCGTTCAGAACCCTCACTCGTGATATGTACAGTAAATTACGAAAACTTACCGTCTAGCGCAGGACAAACGAATACCAAACAAACACACACATACAAAAGCACACTAGGGCCCCGCGTGGGACGAGAACAACCCCCCCGGAAAGCGTGTAACGCGGTGAGATTGAGTCGTGTGAGACAATTGTAAAAAGCGATCGATTTTAACTGTACAAAACGCGTGCATAATGGTGTTGCAGCAGCAGCCGCATCATCATATGCTTCTCCTCTTCTCGACTCCTCTGCAATAACCTCCCGGAGCAACAGCAATAGGGTGTGTCTGGTTTGGTTTGCGAATCTGGCGGTTTTTCTTTCGGTATTGTGCGCTAACCGGCAATAGATCTGTGATGATTCTTTGTTTTATTACTTAAATCTCGGATAATACGCCTTGACCGCAAAACTGCTAGACACAGAGTACACCCAATTTTTATTAAGCCAAATCACCAACCCTCCTCCCACACACGTATTTTCATTAGTTTGGCGCAAGGGGGAACACAAGCCACCACCTAGCATCATCATTATCATTTGGGGGCATACATAGCAGAGCAAACCGAACGAGATAGCAGATTGTAAAGAAACACACATCTCGACAGGGATATATTGTTCACACATTTTTGTGGTACGAGTAACGAAAATTGTATGTAAATTGCGTTCGATTATAAGTGTACTAGCTGCTATCCCCCAAACCTCCCAACCCTTCAAAAAGGGTCCACGTTCCACCACGCGATTCTATGTGTACAGGAGTAAAACCACTGTTCGGGATGCAATGATTAGATGATTTGACTATGGAATCTCCTAAAAGAACGAGTTTAGTGATTTTTGTCTAAAAAAAAACAAGATGATGCGCAGGAGTGCACGATGATCAGACCTCAGAGATGCTGCAATAGACGACACAAACAAAAGAAGTGAAGGAAAAGCGAACAAAAAACTGCCCTTGATTGATCATAAAAAAAACAGAAATGAAAGGAGCAAAATGCACAGAACAGCAGCAGCAGCGCAGTGGTTGCAATTATAGGCAAAACAAATTTAGCTAAAAGGGGAATAGGACCGCGAGCGGCGAATACGATCATGAGATAAGCTGGTGTGAACAAGGAGAGAGAGAGACACAGATAAAGAGTGGAACAAGAGGACATAGAGAAACAAGCAAATGAGAAAGGATAACCAACAGAGGAATGATACAGAGTGAAACGGATCAAACAAGAATGGATAAGCAAATTGATAAAATTGCTGGATTGGTGCAAACACAAACCCCTCACAAACGCACACACGCACGACACGTGTGCACACAAGAATGAAAGATGTTTTGATACTAAAACGTGAGAGGTAAGAAATGAGATATAAAAAAAGAAAAGCACATTTTACAAGAGCATTAGCTATCATCCAAATGTTAGTGAATTGGCGGACACTATTTTCGTTGATCTGAAAAGCTACTCACATGTAAATTTAACGTTTTCTGTTACGCCGCGAAGAACACCTATTGCGCACTAAAAAGGAGTGTAATTTAGTAGTGGCTGCTGGAGTATGATTGCATTTTGACTCTTTTTATCAGAAGCTCCCTTAAGTTAATCTTTCGAATGCTCTCATTCTGCAACATGCTGCAACATTGAACCTGAGCAGCTGGCGATACTCTATGTAATTGCGTATCCAGGGTGATACATGGATAGCATCAACGAAATGAAAAGATCATAGGAACATAGTGGAGCAGTAACTAATGTGATCTTAACAACCACTGTGGTCACAACAGGTGTGCATGACTGCGTGTGTGCGTTTGTGTCTATGTATGGAAGGGGCTGAAGTGGTGAAGCACAGTAAAAATGGAGACACAATAGTCGCTTCACAACAATCGGAGCAAATGAATCGAGTAACCTATGAAAAGAATGCAAAAGAACGAACGCAGAGAGCGAAAGATAAAACACACTCACACACAACTATAAATAATGCATTATAAATATTAAACTAATAATAATTTGAACATACATATAAATACTATGATACTATCAAAATAAATAAATTTTCTGTAATATTGAAGAAATAATAATGGAACGGGTGTATGTGTAGCTTTATTTGAAACTCCCACTCCTTCCTATGATGACCGAATCTATAGCTACAAAGATATATGATTTTGTTGGTGCGTTAAAGACTTTTACCATATTTCTATAATAGAAATTATCTTCTATTCGACAAAAATCTATTCGCTACGCTTTTTCTACTACGCTTTTTGGCTGATTATCAGTAGGTAACGAATTCAGTTATCCATATCACGGAAAGAATAGTACCTCGCTAGGATCTGTAACGATATTTTTGAATCGACGAGTCCACAGGGCATATAATGAGCGTTTAACACAGATACTCGACCTTTACAAAGGTCAGACCAGGCATATTATTTCAAGCGCGTTTAGTTTGATTTGTTTATAAACCAATCTAAAACACCGCATTTTCATTCATTTTTACGGGTAGTTTATTAACGAAAAAAAGAATAAAACACCATGGAGTACCTTACTGGATTATCGCAGAAGGAAAACGTTCGTGCCGCGTGTAAAAAGTGCGGCTTTCCGGGACACCTTACCTACCAATGCCGGAATTATCTGACGGTAAGTGAACACCTCTGGCTTCTAGTTCTGGATCACCGCACTAAACAACGGCCTACCGCACAGGTTGATCCGCAAAGTCGAACGGTTGTACCGGGACAACAGCGTCCCGGCAGTGAATCCCCGGAGCAAGATTATCTCACACCGCTACAGGAATTACGTCGTGAGGAGGAGGAGCTCGAGAAGCGACGAGAGGAAGAGGCTGAAAAGCGTGAACGCGAACGCAGACCCACGAAGGACGAGGAAACTCGCGGGCGCCACCGACATGGGCTGAAAAAGAAGAAAAGAAAGAAGGGTACCAACAAACACCGTTCCCGGTCGCGGTCCAGAAGTAGTAGCAGTAGTAGCAGCAGTAGCTCCGACGATGACGACGATTCCGATAGTAGCAGCAGCAGCAGCAGCAGCAGCAGCGAGGACGAACGGAAGCGTAGTAAAAAACGTGACAAGAAAAGAGCCAAAAAGAAGCACAAAAAGACGAAGAAAAGCTACAAACACCACAGCCACAGCAAGAAGACGAAGCGCCGGCATCGCACTAGTTCGGACCATTGATGACTAGATGGGCGCAGGCCCGATCTCAGGAGTAGAAACTAACGTGGATCTCCTCATTGCATTGGAATAAATGATAATACTTGACGTACTTTATGCAGATTGGACTTGGTTAAGGCACCAGGAAGAAGCGAGGGACGCGAAGGTTATTTGAAGAAAATTTTGGAGCTGGACAGATTGTACTGCAGCAGCTGAAACTCGTGCTGGATGGCGTTCAGTCGCTTCCGCGTGAGGGCCACCGTGGGTAGCATTTTCTCCTCCGCACTGTCCGATGGTTGCTGCAACAGGTGCGTCGTCTGCTGGTTTATTTTCGCCATCTCACGGGTGTGTTTGGCACGCACCTCCTTGAACCAGTGCAGCGAATTGAAGGCCGTTGTTTGGTTTAGCAGCGTCAGCAGATATGAAAGACCTGTAATGGCAAAATGTAATGAGTTAGAAAGGAAGACGAAAGGCAATGATCCAAATAAGCGTGTTTTGGTCATTACCCATCACGAAACCATCATCGGTCGGCAGAAAGGTTCCATGACGATCCTTTTTCGCGATCGTTTCCTTCGCTTTCAGCATCGCCTCGACGTAGCTGATCGTCAGCGGTGGTATGATCAGGTAGAACAGCTCGAGATGCGCAAAACTATCGGCTGGTGCGTTTGCCGGAGTTTCTGTCCCGTTAACGGAAGCACGTCTGCGACGTCGCAATCCTTCGAAAGCATTAATCAGCAGACGGAAGAATTCGTTCTCTAGTCGCCAGTTACCCCGAACGGTTGCTACATCCTGCCGCCATATACCGATCGCGGGTGCCTCGTCCTGCGCAGGCTCATCATCGTTATCCTTAGACGACCTCACCGGTGGAGAAAGAAACTCGGCTGCTCCCGTGCACTCGTGCAATGCGCCCGAGTGAAGCAATCGAACGAAGGCCATCGCGTTACCTTAGAAGAGAAACGGCGAGACCGGGGACACATGTCATTGCAAGTTTTTCAACAATTGAACATGCTGATAGCTTACCGATGTGGCAGATCAGTTTGCGGAACAGATCAATGTACGATTCACCGTCATCGGAGAGACCTAGCTGACGGATGCGCCGGTTAAAAGCGAGTGCCCGTTCGTAGGTATAACCAACGGTGTTCGCAGTCGTAGCTGTTCCTTCAGCCGTTTCGCTATTGGCCAGCAGCTTTTTGGCATCTGCGACTAGGCGCGACTGTATCTGCTCGTCGTACAGGAAATGTGAGAACGTAAACAGCTTCTGGCGCAGGAACTGGAATGCATAGTTAACCTACGAAGGAGAGACAAAACAGTAGGCGTTAGGTAGTTGAAGTGGATAGGTAGTTGAAGTAGGAGCTGGCTCGAATGTATCTTACCACCGTGCTGATGATACCGGGTCCGTGACGTTTGATGGAGTTTGCAATATGCTCAATTTTGACGACGTTCACTACGCCGCCGGGACCTGTTCCTGCACCAGCACCCGTACCGCCGCTACCACTACGGCCCTGCTGACGTTCGATGAACAACTGACCGTGCAGATCATAACCATACGAAGCGATAAACGACTCAAAGTCCTCCATCAACGCCAGGATGTCGTCATCCTGACCGTGGCCCCGTGGACCGCGCCTATCTTCGGCCGTTGTTCTTGGCAGCTGATCGTCTACCAAACGGACGCCATACTTACGATCAACGATCGTGCGCATCTCACGATAGATGCGCCACTCGGAGGGTGAGATTGTCGATAGCGTGTAGAACACGTCGCTCAGATGCTGACCAACGGCATGGCGTGCACTGAACCATTCCTCCTTACGTTCGCCCATTACCACCTCGAGCAGTAGCTTCGTGCGCAGAAACCCGAACACTAGGCGCTGCGCATGGTCACCACCACCGCTGGCCGCATCATTGGGATCCCGGAATGGATCGAACGGTTCGATCTGCTGACATTTGCCATGGAAATCCCACCGGATGAACGTTTCGATCCGATTGCTCATCGGCACCACGTTCGTGGGTGAAGCCAACCGGTCGCTCAGTGCACTGCCAGCGAACCGTAGCAACCGGGTGGCCACATTCGAACGGCTGCATTCCGTTTCCCAGTCGATGAGCATTGTTAGACGATCGAGCAATGAGCAAACCTTACGGTACGCATCGTCCGATAGGGGTAGCAGCAGCAGAGCCGAAGATGACGAACCACCACCAGCATCTCCGTGGCAAAGGGCTACGGTTAGCCGAGCTAATCCAACTCGGTCCGGAGTAGCCGGCCCGTGGAGACACTTCTCTAGCACATCGATCGTGGCAAGTTTCTCTAGCCATAGTGATCCACTGGCGGTCGATTTGGTTTCCTTCGCTTCGCGGAGCAATTTTTTCTGGGGGGAAATAAGGGGACAAAGGGAAAATATTATTAGTTCCCATTTCTTTGTGCTTCAAATGAATTGCGTATGATTCCAAATTTTGTAGAAATTCTCGGATACAACCTGAGCGTATGAGATGCTCTGTGCGACTAGGTTTAGTAGAATTTCATTTGTCTACTGTACGTTTCCACGTCTACTTAGATCATCGAACGAACGCTTTTGTTATGTGTTTACCTTAGCACTACTGATGATGATGTAGATCTTGTGCTGCTGATGCTGCACGATAAACTGCAGACAGGGAACGATGATCGATCGTCGCGTAGAACACAACAAAAAATCCACCACCATCCTGTGATGCAGTATGAGCCGGTCGGTTTGATCCGACGGCCGTTCACCGTAAAGAGAGTACAGCGCCCGCAGAATGTACTCCATGTCGCGTACTAGGCGGATACCTTCGAGCAAAAGATTGCATTTCATCCTAAGGGATTCGAGCGTGAAGTTGGCCGCTTCGGATGATTCCGATCCCGAAGCGCCCGTAGATGAGTATGCACGGAAGCGGAGTTGAACGTGGGCCTCGATTAGCCAACTGCTGGCGTGCAAACAGAGCATAGCGGCCGATGCAGACTTCTCAAGCTGCTGCAGCTGGCTATCACGTGCCTTTCGGTAGTCGAATGTTGCCGTCGCGATCGGTGTACTGACGGGGGTTGGAGCGGAGCTAGCATCGAAATCGCGCAACAACTTATGGCCCTGCTCCCGCACGAACTCATCCGGTAACCAGGGAAAGTTGTCTTCCAGTGGAATCAAGGGGAACTAGAAAACCAAACCAGTACAGATGAAAATACCGTTCAAACCACAGAAGACCCACAACGTTATTACCTTTAGATTCAGCTCGACCAGGTTCTTCATCATGCGCTGCTCGATCGGAAGAAACAGGTGGAGGGCAAAGTTAAGGAGCAAGTTCACCCCAATGACACCGTTCGTTTGTTCAAAATCGACGCCAGTAGTTGCGTTCCGGAGATTCGCTATGAGTGCAGTTAGTCGACGCTTCAGAAACCGAATGAACCGATCGCTGAATGCTTCCCCCGAGCAGACGGGATCAAATTTCGTTTTCACCTTGTAGAGCGCCTCGAGGATGCGCTTAAGACCGGTCGTTTCGGGCACGGTCTCATCGCCGATCCAAAAGCCAAGCGACTGGCAGATCGAAAGCAGATCGCGGAAACCTGCCTTACTTTGGGAACGTTGATTGATCGCCGGTGTGCATAGCTTCGCACTGAAGGCTCTCCAGTGAGCAACAAGCGATGTCTTCCGCAGAATGTGATCCAGCTCGTGAGCGGCCCGTAATAGTTTGCCCAGGTAATCGAAGAGATACTGGAAGTGCGAGTTCGATGCAGTTCGATTGGGAGTTGGCGTGACCGGATAGTATCAATTTACTCACCTCCATATCTAACGACGGTGGACACTTGCCATCAAGACCGTTCTTTTTGGAGGGCCGTGCCTTTGTGCCCCGTCCGTATGCAGCTTCCTCATCGAAGAAGGCGCCGATTTGGCGCAGCAGCAGCACACCGACATCACGCAACCGTTCGAAGTGACACTGGACCGTGGCCATTAAATCGATGTTTTGCGCTATCCATTGCAAGGGAAGCCGAGAGTCACCATGTTCACCGCGGATCCGTTCGGTGCGCTCGTAGATCGTCCGCGCAAGCGATCGGATTTCCCACTGCAAACAATCAATCTCCCGGCACAGCTGGGCGAAGGTCGCGAGTATTTTGTTCAGAGGCACGCTGCTTCCGGCAGTACTTGTGCCGATGGGTGTCGTTTTGGTTCCGTGCGTACCATGACTGCTTTCGATCATACGGGCCGTCGGTAGTTTCTCATCACCGCAAGGATACTCCAACCGCACGATACTGGGAATGGGTGCAGGTCCGGGCGTTCCGAGTTGCAGCCGACTCAGCGTCTGATCGTACTCTTTCAGAAAGTGGCCGTACTCCTTGATTTGTGCGGCACAGATTTGACCTAGATGGGAGAACAAAAAGGTCCTTCGAAGTGTTCCGAGCGTGAAGTTAACCTATCAGGCACCGTTCCACTTACTTGACGAAACGAGGGATTCCATGTTGTAGCCTTTCAGTCGTAATTTCTAGGGTTTCATTGCGGAAGCTCACTCCAGCTGATAAGGAAAACATGAATCATTTTGTCTTTTGTTTTGCTCCAGCTCTTCGAGAGGTGAGTATGGTGAACTGTGGTAAGAAATTTTTAAATTGAATTTCAACGTTTATCGTACGTAAAATACGTTATCTTCTTTTTCGCGTCGATATTGAAAAATTGTTTCATTGAATATGTTTCTCAAAGTCTTTAGAAATGTGGAATCAAATATTACTTCTTACAATCATTTAGATTTCACATTCATCTAGTTTCATTTACAAGCACCTCTCCTTCGTTCGACCGACGCTGGCCATAGCAACGGTTGTGAGGGAATAATCTAAACAAAACACTTCCTTTTTGACTCAGAGGAAAAAGTAGGACCTCAATCCAGTAGTCGGCTAAAGTGTGGCAAGGACGAGTGTGTGACCGAGTCGGGCTCCCTTCGGCGACCATGTGAATTCAGCCGGACAATGGGAACAATATTCGCGAAATGCTGCAAAACGCCCAACAGTAACAGCGAGTGAGCCTGAAATAGGGTTGAGTGACCCGGAAGAGTCGATTTAACTACGTTCTCCCTTTTCCTTGCAGTGATGCACTCACTATTCTGGTGCTGGGCATAGAAAGTGCAGGGAAAACTGAAGTCGCTTTGAAAATTTGCCACCGAAAGCGAGGAGATCATGGACCCACCAAAGGATGCCACCTGTACGAGACTGCGATCGGTAAGACACGCGTTCTATACGGCAGTAGTACATGCCTTCCGCCAGATCGCAGTATGTCTGGTATCGTTAACTTGCTAACTCCTCCACTTGTGCGCATGCAGCTGATAGCGATATTAAGCTGATTGAAATCGGCGGTGGATCGGATCTGCGGGATATTTGGAAGTATTATTTTCTAGATGTACGACACGCTACGCTAAATGACATCATTTCGTTGCTGCTAAACGAGGATACCCTTTGTTTGTCTTTGCTAGGCTCTAGCTGTAATCTTTGTAATCGATGCTTCCTCTATAAACGCCATCTGTGAATCGTACAAAATATTTCAAAACCTGATATCGCACGAGTTCCTGGTCGGTAAACCGTTCCTCATCTTGGCCAACAAGCAGGATCTACCGGAGTCGGTCGATTGTATCGATATTTGCGAGTATTTGGATGTGGAATACCTTGCCAATCGGTACCGCTGTCCATGCCTGGTAGAAGCGAGCGGTTGTTGGGGCGATTCCGCCGATGAATCGAACGAGTACGACGGATTGAGCTACGGTGTTCAGTGGCTGGTGAAAACCGTACTCGCGCACCGCCAGTTTATCATGAATCGCATCAATTTCCACAAGCATCTGATTGGACTGGAACGCAGAGAGTCGGATAGGGGGCAACAACTGAAACGACCACGCACGGCAGGACGATTAAGGCGTCGAAAATCGGAAAAAGCTGGTCGCCCAAAAACGGCTCCGTCTTCTCAGCTGGCATGGTTGCAGCAGAACGATAATAATTATCTGATCAAACGTAACAGCGTTATCTCCGTGAAAAGTATTCCTAGCAGTAGCAGCACCCAGACGAAGACATCGACCGAGCCAACGATTAATTCAATCTCCAAACCTCCGACCACCGACGATGGTCTGTCCGTGGTCGATGAAGGAGTAGAAACTAGTCGTAGTAATAGCGTTGTCGGTCGGTTCGAACCCACCTTACACGAGGCTACTAATTCCATGGCTACTGCAGAGCGTCCGTCGATTTCTACTACACGGAAGGAGGAAATGACTTTGGAAGACTTGTCGCTATCATTTTCTGTAAATGAGATAAACGGTAAAGCGATAGAAATAAGCTAATTGTAACCGTGCATGTGCCAAATACTTAATATTTTGAATGTGCAATTTGTTTAATAAACGTTTGCTTCCCCTTTTCGGTAAGATAATCGAGAGAAACGCATTCAAAAGAGGTTTTATTCCGGATATCGTGTCGATCGACGATCCATCGATGGACACGCGTGTCCTTGTGTTTCAAAATTGAAGCCGGCTGGAGTAGGATTTTCGCTCGCACTTTTCGCTCTCTTTTCGCTTTTTCACAGGGAAACACGAAGTGAAACCTGGCAACCCTGGAAAAGTGTTGTTTTGGCTTTGAGGTTAGAGTTCCCAAGTTCAGAACTTGCTGCAAAATAGTGAAAAATTTAACATTTTTGAACTATATTTCGTGTGCAATAAGAACTGAACTCTAGTCGTGGTTCTTGAACAGATAGCATAATAACACGATGAGACTGTCCGTGATAAATTTCTTCAAGAAAAGTGTAAATGGCCACATCTTCCGCGGTAAACATCGGCTGGTGAAACGAGTAACGCCGCGCTCAACCGCTTCACTGATCCGGGAGTACGAGCAAACGGAGGCAAACATGAAATTACTGCTTTATCCGTACCTCTCGAGGGTGAGTGACGGAACCATCGGCGGCAAGCGGCCATCCCGAAAGGAGTTTTCATTCTAATCGAGGGTTTTCTTGCAGGAGCAATCGAGCGGGCACGCGAAGGAACTGGGCAAAAAGGAACAAATTGTGGCCCGATGGCGTGAAGAGCAGCTGAAAATGAAACCTCACGTAACGATCGCCGAACGGTTGGCGCATCTCGAGGTGAAGAACGTGTGGGATTAGACGGCTAAGCTGCCACCCTTTCGGATAGAATCATTGTAAATGAGACAAGAATATAAATAGTAGCACAATAAGGATTTATTGAACGCCTAGCGTTTCTATTAACAATGCACTTAAATATGTTGTGGTGGTTGTGTTGTGTTACGCGCGTTCGTGCGCGTCGATGAGTGTGTCATACACAAACGGTAACGATGGCAACGTGCCCGAACAGAGCCCCCGGTCCGGGCGAGCGTTAAACCGTCGTTGGTCCGGTCAGGTCGGTGGTCCATCCGAACGGATTCGTCGTGATGTCGCTTTTGTTTAATACTTTTCCTTGCGATGAAAACTCGGCAAACTGGGCCACGATGGGATCACGCTGACACGAGGCCATCGCTATGACGCGGCCCGCTTTACCGATATAGAACGCCACAAACTTCAACGCCTCCAGATCGCCATCGACGATAACTTCCTCAGGCGTTCCGTAGCCACAGTAGCGGAACGATTTTCCGAACAATACCGTCCAGAAGAATGGTACGGTCTGCAATGGCGTGGCCTTACCGACCATGTTGAGCGCCGCAATACGCCCATGATACTGCGCCAGTGGATAGTGACCGATCGTTGCCGGTCGACCTTCGTTCGAGAGAACAGGTGAATTAGCGACGTCACCACCAGCGTACACACCCTGCATCTCCGTTTCCAGATGCTGATCGGTGTTAATGGAACCGTTTCGGTTGAGCGGAATGCCCGACTCGGCTAGGAACTCGGTGTACAACGTTGAGCCAACACCGAAGATACAAATGTCCGCATCCAGCAACGTTCCATCGACCAGTTCCACCTGTTTCACGGCACCGGCTTCACCTTCGATGCACCGTTTGATGCCCGAATTCATCACAAACTCGACACCCTTCTCGCGGAACAGATCCATCACACGCTGGCCGATAGCATCCCCGAACGATTCCTTCAGCGGGACGGCACCACGACCGATCACCGTCACTCGTGCCACCTTTCCCACGCAGTATGCGGCGGCCTCAAGTCCGATAAAACTGGTTCCCAGGATGACGACCTGCTTTTCGGGGCTCAACTCTCCGTTAACGGATTTCGCATCGTCCACTGTTCGCAAGACGGCAACGTTGCGCAAATTAGCACCTTCTATCGGAGGACGCCGAGGGTTCGAGCCCGTCGCGATGTACACCTTGTCGTACTTTATCTTGTACCCGTTGTCGAGCGTCAGCTCCTTGCCGGTCGAGTCCAGCTTCGTAACGGCCGTACCGAGCAGCAGCTCGATATCGCTTCCATCGTAGAAGGCCTGCGTTCTTAGCAACACCTTTTCTACGCTCAGATCCATCGTTTTGCTCACCTTAATGCGATCGTACGGTAAATAGGGTTCCTTGTTAATCATTACCACGCGTCCTGTGAACCCTTCCTGGCGCAACGTTTCCGCACAAGTCGCACCGGAAGGACCTCCGCCGATCACGACAAACGTACGTTCGTCACTGGCCGATCCACGGCGTGCCATCAGTCGCGTTCGCTTGTTGGTGGCCAGTTCGGAACGTTTCGCCCGGACGCGTACCTCGCCCCCTTCACCGACGGTCACGCGGTAGCACGGTAGCGAATCCATACCGGGAAAATCCTCGATATCTCCCGTTTCCACATTGAAGCAGGCACCGTGCCACGGGCAACGAACACGACCATCGCCGAGGGCTCCCGTCACCAGCATAGCTCCGTAGTGCGAACATTTGTTGCCTATCGCGGTCAGTTTACCGCGCTGGCGGACCAACAGGACCTTGCCCTCTCCTAACTCGCACTGCTTCATCTGGTTTTCGCCGATGTCCGCATCCTGGCAAACGACGTCCTCGATGTACTCGTCATCGCTAGACGTACCAGCACCACCGTTCGCTGTGGTCGCTGAGGTTACCTTCGAGGCTGCGAGATAGAACGAAAGAAACAATAAACACTCGATATTAGAGCAGCGACACACACACAAAAACCCAATTGCCGCAGGTTGGCACCGGAACGGCCGGAACCGAAAAACCTCTATTTTGCACTAACTCGCCGTACCGAGATATGAAATCATTATGTGACGCAAGTGTCGCACCGCACCGGACAGTAGAGAAAACACGTTCGAACTGTTCGAAGGAAACGGAATTTCTGAAGCTAGAGCTAGGGTTTAACCCGTTTTACTCCATCAATCATCCGCGTGCGTACACTGCTGGCCTTCTGTGGTAGGCTGACTAATGGTCGAACGGTTCGTTGCTAAGGAAACAACACATTGTCATCACAGGTCCAGCACGCACACCAGGCCCGATGTCACCCACCATGCAGCAACAGCTGTGCGGCGGTCTCGGAT
>NC_064874.1:26899402-26919402 GCF_943734745.1 Anopheles darlingi | reverse complement strand
AGCTTCTGGCACGTACTTATATGAAAGATCGAACCACCCGCCCAAAAGCAAAGGCACTATTCATTAAAGCTCTCGGTATAAACGAAAACTATCTTCCGGCCGTGTACTTGCTGGCGGAGCTGTATCAGCGAGAGAACGATGTAGCTAGCAGTATGGAACTACTGAAGAAACATGTAATGCTGTCCCAGAACTGTAAACTACACGCAATGCTTGGCGATGTCTTGGTCAACGATAAAGACCATTCCGGTGCACTCGAGCATTACACGATGGCTCTGAAGTAAGTAAACTGTCCTATGTGTAAGGCCCGTGTTAAAAAAGGGGGACTGACTTTGAAATTCCTTTTCTAGCCTTGATCCATCGAACCGTTGTGCAATGGCTGGTCTAATGGCAATGGGCCAGAGTCCTGGCAATAATAGCACTACATCGAATACAGGAGCTGGAACCAGTTCCTATCTAGAGTACATGGCTGACGAAGGTAGCGATGTACCGGACACTCCACTCGAAATGATCGAGATACGGACGACGGGTCCGAACGAGATGGAGTCCGAGAGTGATGCCATGTGGTCGGATGTGGAAATTGAAATCAATCAGTGAAACAAGGAGACAATGGCGGGGGAATGTTTGGGGCCTGGAAAGTGATCGTAAGAAGTATATTCCATTTTCATTTAAATTAATCAGAATAAATAACTACGAACTCTTCAACAAAATAATCTGCATTCTTTTCATTTTGTACGTTGACCATTTATATGCAAATCTACGGACAATACTTAATTAAAAGGTACCCACTAATTGTAATGGAGGGAGACTGATGGTACGAGTGTGGTCTCCGGAATAGAACCAACTTAGCGGTAGGCCCATGAAGCCGCCCTGCTGTGCATATTCCGTTATGATCTCTCTTAAACACCGTGTCGTGTCACTTCCTTGTAAGGTCAGCCGAGACGGTGCTGTTGTTGTAAGCCAGCTTTTTTGCATCCTTAATAGGTACCTCAAAGGCTGGTTAGTAAATGTTTAAGCGGGTTTACGAACGCCTAATTAAAGGCCGCCCATACGATACATAAAGGAAGTACGGCGGAATTCTCATTGGTGATCAGAGCTAATCCCTGCCCTTCGTGCGTCAGGATCGTAAAATATCGTCAACAACCTTATTCGTAGAAGCTCCCGTAATTCGACGATCAAAGCGCTTGCGATCGAATCACAAGAGCGTGTCGGAAGTACACCAGCAAAGAGATTATCTGCTCCGAAGGGCACCAACGAGTACCGTGATGTTATTGCGTAGTTTGTGATTTTTATTGTCCTTCTCCTCTTTTGAAGACATGATCATATAAGCAAATATGAACATCATGAACAGTAAAGTGCTTGGCGACGCCGAACCTTACAAAAGCCCCTCGGTTGATCATCAAACGATCCCTGGTCACCCTATTGAAATGAGTGATGTGTTTGCTGGCGTGAAGAAAATTGGCAAGTCTTTTAAAATAGATTTTTAAGTAAATTAGCTACATCAAACAACTACCAAAGTGGTGCAATAGATAACACATGTCATTTTTCTCTATAAAACTGCAACATTTCGAGACAGCAGCCACAGGAGAAGCAAAATCGCATCTTCACACGATATGTATCGCCAGACATTCATGTCAAGCTTCCAAGTCAAGTCGAGAGGAAAGTAGAGAGTAATGAAGAGAGCCGAACGAACTCAAGGATTCAACTCCGTTAGAGGCTATTTTTCTAGGATAGGTTCTGGAGAGAAACTGGTGAATTACTAGTGTTCACCCCAGTTTCGTCTTTCACCGAACCATCCGCTTATTTTACAGAACAAATGTGGTGCATAGGACGGAAAAATCGTGTATGATCGCGTATTGTGCAGGAATGCGGATACAGCAGGATTCCAAGAATCCTGAACTGCACGTCACATCTATCGCACGTGTATTGGCAAGTGGTTTGGTGGTTTCTTGGAACGCAAAGCAAGCATCGGCAAAAAAGTGTCAAATGATGGAACAGTCGAAAAGAGCTAATTTCAGTAGGTATTATCGTGCAGAAAATAAGAGGTCCTCAAGTTTACACACGTTCCGTAAGTCACTCGATGCTACACGTCGTGAAGTCGTTGGCCCGTGATCACTCTCGTCCCTCAACTCTCGGTAGTCCGGAAGTAATAATGCTCCTGAGCATAATATCATTCTCCCCGTGACCGCCTGTGCGCCTGTGAGTTTCAGATTGTTTTTTGGTTGATTTTTTGTTGATCCCCGTCCCTTTTTCGATCAACACCAGATGGTTAGTGTTCTGAGGTCGAACCCAATACGGATTGCCGTTATGCATTGCTAGTGTGGACAGCGCGAATGGATGCTGGCGGAAACAAAACAAAACGATCCTCTCATCGGGTACCGCCGGGTACGGGTTTGGACAACTCACAGCAGCGGCAGCAGCGGATGGTGGTAATCGACAATGCGGACGTCCTTTGCAGAAATTCGATACGCGTTCCCGTGCTATAGCCCCCCTTCGTTCGAACACCATATAAAGAAACCAGTGTGAACCTCGCCGCCAGACCCTGCCTCTAGCCGCCATCGTATTGGCCGTACAAACACGGTGGCCATTATCACTGCATCCGAGCGACAGCAAACAACGGCCAGCGGATCAATAACATCGACGGTAGCATTGAATGTGACTAGGCTTTGTAGGCTCAAAAGCACGCCATGGGTGTCATGAATATCGGGTCGGAGATCCGTGTAGAACCGCAAAATCAGCTGTCGCGAAGGTCTGCCACGACTGCAGGTAAGCTACTCGTAACAAAACTAAGCGGTAAGTTATTAAGAGTGCGTTACTAAAACTTTGATTGGCAAGCATATATATAGAGAGTAGTATATAACAAACGCTTGTTATTAGTAATTCGATTATCATTTTTTTTCTCAATGACATTCCTAGATACATGATAAATACTGATGGTGCCGTTTTTAAGCCTCGATGCTTCTTCGAACAGCATTCCCGATGGGATCTTCGAGTAGCTGCCATGTTAAGAGATGCCTGCAATTTTCATCTCAAAAAGATGTCCTCCAGTTCGATCTTTCAACTCGCCCCGGAACCATTCGGAGCCCACAATGTCATCCACACGCGAAGAAAGCCAGCCGGAGGATTGAGGATGGAGTAGAAGGTACATGTTAAAGCTTACGTTTCGTGATCAATGATGCTTTACGACGGTGTAGCACACGATCCTCGGTCTCGATCCACCCCGTGACAGCTTCTCACACCAACGAGCCCGCGTGCTATTAATCTCGGACCCACAACCTTCGGAATGCCATATTGATCGCCCGATGTTCGGTCAATTGACCCCTCGCTGTGTCATGTTTTATGTGAGGTTAGGTCAGCCAGAAAGGTGCCAGAAGGTTAGCACGGAGCGTGGCAATGGCCGCCGTTGCGGTCCACTGTTGCGGGAGGAAAGGAGGGCAAAGGAAACTCGGTTAAGATTGCGCCCAGACGGGGACGAGTACATCCAACAGAGCAACCGAATGGCTACGCGATTTTTGCAATTCTCTCTTACTGCACCGAGGGCCAGATGGACATGGGAAGATATCATTTTTATTTCCTTTTTATTGGAATGATTGTTGTTGTTCTTGTAGTTTCTTTTTCGTGCGTTGTTGAGTTTTACTCTTTTCTTTTTTGGCAGAAGTAATTTATGCCCGGCCTTTGGCTCTGACTGCTCCTGCTCGTCGTCCTGCGAAGCCCACTGCCCGGAAGGAGGAAAAACCTACTTAATTTGAAAGCAATGGCGGGGTAATAAAATACAAATTATGTTTTCCGCTGGACGTGTTTGGGATTGTACGTTGGGAGGAAGCAATCAAGACCGAATCACGTTTTTCTCGGCGATTGCATTTTATGCCGCATGGAATATGACATCATCATCTTGCCCACTTGGCTTACTAACGTATTCATTTATTTATCTTTTATGGTCCGAGGTTATCTCAGGGCTAAATGTGTGATTTTATTACTTAAACAAATCACAAAGCAATGAATCGATCGAGTACGAGTCAATTGTAATCCACTTAACGATTGTTTATGTATGTTACCTACCTTTTTAATATATTTTTTGACCTGTGCATGCAGAGTCTGCGCCAACCTTTCGATGAACTACTATGGAATGTGCAACGAATTATTAAGCCGTAAATTCTGGCTATCTTGCTGTTCAAAATACTCGTTGCTGTGAAATCGAAAAATCTAATCCATTGTACTTTTTCATCCATATTCCGTTCAACCGTAGAATAACGGTGAAAGACACATACATATAAAGTGTTGAAACTGATTAACTCTTGATAAAACACTTGACAAGGTTAACATTATGATCCGGTTCAAGCGGAGCTTTCATTTCGATTTATCGATTAAAAATATCCTTGGATCGTAGGACCTAATTATCGTAGAATCCAGGACGCTTCGCTAAAAACCAAGCGCATTCATTTTAATAATTACAAACTGGCGGTAACTATAAAAGACCGATAATACAGATCTGCGCGTCGCTACCAGCTGTGGTCGGCACGTACAACCCATGTTGCTCTCTGCTTCATCTCATAGACGGTAGACCTTCGGGCAGGTCAGTTCACGACCGACGAGCACAGGCGCCATACGCACCGAGGCCGAGGATAACGCCATCTCGAGTAGCGTATACCGCCAGCTGACTACATTCTCGAACGAAGTGGCATGACTCATAAGTACCTTGCACTGGCCGGTCGGTTCGATACGTTGCCCGATAGGTGACAATGCAGGCAAGGGCACAAACGGTTTGGTAAAAGGACACCGGAAGTGAGGCGCCCGTCGAACACGGGATCACCGTTTCTTCCCTTCGGCTCTTCACCGGCACTTCAGTGGCAAGGTATGCCGAAGAATGGGCTGGTAGCCCCCAGCGGCCCCGGGGCCCCTGACGGTGGCCATTGACTTTTGACGGTTCTGCTGCGCGCGATTCGTTTGTTTTTGAGCCTCGTGCGCAGCGATATGAGCAGCATGATGACGACGACGACGACGACGACGACGTTGAATTCGGAAGCACGAACCCAACCAATCGACCGAGGAACCGATAGCCTCCTCGGCTCAATGTCAATGACGAGAGGGAGCCTTTTGCTGCTGCGGCCTGCTTGGTTAACCGTATAAGGGCATTTCAAGATTTCACGATTATTTATATCCCCCAGCGTGTGCCCGGATGACCGGATTCGGAATGAGGAATCGAAACGGTAGGCTGCGTCTCTGGCCGGTTCACCGGTCGGTCGAACGGTCGCTCGTTCGTGATGCTATTCCTCGATCGAGCGACCACTTCGTTCTCTCGCACACGGCTCATGGTCGTGGTTCGTGGTGATCTTCCGCGCAATGATGTGCAATTATGGTGCAAATATGTGTGCACCGAGCCTGAACGAGCACTGGAAACTTGGGCCTGGACCGTGCTGGATCGATATTGGATGGGCTTGGATCGCGAAAGTCGCGCCGGGTGCGACGAGGGTCCACATCCTCGGCACATGGGTCATCGGCAGCGATGCAAAGCCTGGAAGCCCGGATGAAGGCAGCAGGAAGAACAGCAGGAACTGCTGGTTCGTTGCTGACAAAGGTTGACAGTTTCGTGCTGCACCAAACCGTTCAAGGCGCCTCTGGCGATTTCATCGTTGTCGTCGTCGCCGTCGTTCACGTTACGATGGCGCCTGGTGATCCAGCCAGCGTCTCGCTCTCATGGACTCCATGGACCGTTCCGTTTTGGAGCGCGGGCGCGCGCACGCGTGCGGTGCTATATGGTGCCATAATGGTGGCAACGTGCGAACCCGTTGCCACGACACTACCCGAGTCATCGAGCAGTTTACTGACCATGATTAGCCGAACTGAGGCGATCATATGGTAATCACGTGTCTCTCTTTCCCTCTTTTGCTTTAGCCCCGCTTTGCGACGCTGTTGTTTGCTTGTTGATTTCGCTAGTGCAGCTTCAAAGATCGAGAGCCCAAGAGGAAGGATTCGTGTGTGGCTCGTAATGTCCATAAGGCCTGGAGGGTGTTGTTGTGCAGCAATACAGTGATGATCGATTGATCGTTGCATCGTCTTCTTTTGATCTTTGCTCGAACAGCAATTAATAATTATAACAACGCAACACTGTTGGAACTGCTACCACATAAAAAAAAACAGAATACCAAAAATCTTGTGGCATGGCATTACTAATATTTCGCTCTTCGGTGCAATAGCTTCTTAGATATTTTTACCTATCAACCGTTTCCATACAAATGGTGCGCATTTACGATAGCTTCTTGTGTACCGCTTTGCCGTTGGGTGGCACTGTTGGCGTGCCGTCCAGACCACACGCCATCAAGCATCACGATCATCATCATCGCTGGTTAGGCATGAAAATAGACGCCATCAAAGGCAGAGACCGCAGCGCCAGCGACATCGTCGTCACGGCTCCGTCGAGTGCCAAAACGACAGCGGGCAGTGGCGCGCAGCCCAATGCCCTTCCCGCGGAAGCCTTGCCGTTTCGAGATATACGTTGCTCTCTGACTGTGGCCCGTGTGAGAACGGTTGGAACACGCCGCTTTGCTGCTGTGGGCCACGAGGCTCTCGCTCTGAATGATTTATCTGTTCGCCGGTCGTTTCGTGGTGAGTCTTAGTGAACGCCGTTCCGCTGTATTCGGAAGTAGAAGATGAAGGGACCTTATGGGTCGTCGCCGTCGTCGTCGTCACCGTGGTTCGTGGGTCTCTCATATGGTCAGTAAATGGGTTTGAGCAAATGTTTTTCAATGTCTTGCCTCCCTCGTAAGCATAAACATCCCATGAAGCCCGCGGGTGATCGAGGGAGGAGGTTGCTTGGGGTTGAGTTGGTTGATGAAAATGATCTTCATGATGCTCCCTAGCGTCACACGGCTCTGGCGGTCGCATAGCTAGGTCCCCCGACTGGCTGGGTGGGCGCCGGGGGGGTTAGTGTAGGAGCCTAGGTTTGGGTTGGCTGGTTGGATGAATATGGCAGCATAATATAAACATGGAAATGGGTTGTTTTGCTTACAGTAGAGACCACAATGGGCTTTTACACTGGCACACACTCACACACACACAGCTATCCTCCCCAATGGTAGCGCAATGACAACAGCTGGCCCTGTGGCCGACTAGCCCCTTCCTCCTACTCCTTCCCCCTGCTCTTGCCCCTTGCGTTGGTCGTGCCGGATGAAAAGTCACGGATCGATCGCGATCACGGATTCGGTCGCCCTTTTATCACCCCTTCTCGCGTACCAGTGCACTCTTCCCTTTGGATCGTTTCTCTTTTCCAGAGAGTCTCCCCTGAGAAATACTATTTGTATTGCTTTCATGTCTCGTTATCGCTCCGGGCGATGTGCACGCCAACTAACCCGGCCATTCGGTCGCCTGTTAGTGGGTGCGTGTGTACTTGCAGCTCGGCAAGCATATCGAAGCAGCATATCGCAGGCGCATCGATCGAGTTACGGGCCGTCGTTATGCAGCCCCTTTCGAACTGCACAATAGAAATCGATCTGCGTGCGGGGATTTTTTTTTTTGGGCAGCCATATGCCACCTATTGTAAGGCATTATTCAAATCATGTGGCACAACGTCAATCGTCAACGCCAGCGTATGACGGTTGCCGTTCGCAAGATAGCTCCCAGACCGTGTGTTACTCTCTTTGTACGCGATCTTATGTGTCTTGGTCGGGGTTGGTGTGCTGTTTGGTCCCATGGTTTGCTCACTACTTACATGTTTTATGATAAATTCGTTGCTCTCACCACCCGTTCCCCTTTCTTGCATGACACCACGACGATGACAAAGCTTGTATGACTCACATAGTACGGGCATCAGCGCACTGCTCAGATCATTCGTCGGAGTTCTCTTTCACTCTCCGGGCTCCGGCCCCGAGAAACTGGCAGCATCCGCGGTACCAGCAACGTAACTTATCCTTATGTTTGTTTATTTGTTTTCTAGCATGCCCCTCCACCAACCATATTTTCGTTTCGGTATAGTTTGTTTGTCTAAAACTGTACCGCATACCTCCGCGGCAAGAGCTTCCCCTCAACCCTCCGTACCACTAGGCAACCGTCACTAATATGCTGGGAAGTATGATCGAATGGGCATGAAATTAACATTTCGTCCCGCCCTAGTCGGCCAGCCCTAGTCATATTTGGCCTTTTTTGTCTATGCGTAGTGTGCCTTTTTATACCTCGTCCTTCCCATGGGAGTATTTCTTGAGGGGCGGGGGTTGAACGATCTCGCAGGTTTAGCGGCCACCCTTGCGCCTTTACTCATTCCTTCGCTCACCTTCTACGCTTTCGAGAGTCAGTACGTTTTGTTTTGGGTTTGATGCGTCGCGTTAGATCATCGAATGGGTACGGGGTAACGTTAGCGCTGGTGGTTAGGCCCAGACTAGAATGTCTTCATGTTATGGCAGCTAGATTTATTAGTTTCCGTTCCTAATTAATCGATTCCAATTTGAAACATTCTGTTCCAGAGCATCTACATGATATTCTTAAAATTTGACTAGCGACATACACACAAGATAATACGAATGGATTCAGTAAGTGCTTCCTCATTCCATGCTCAGTCAGTCAATTTATTGGCAATCTTAATGCCCGTTGCAGTAATAACGCTTTTAACACTTGCCGCGTCTCTTCTCCAGCAATCGGCAACAATGAAATCCTCGTCGCTGCAGTACCGCAACGAATCGATAATATTGAAGGAAGTGCATTGAACGGAAGGGCAGCAGCTTGTCTTCTTTTCAGACCTTTTCGCACTTCAAAAGAACAGCATAAGAATGTATGAAGCAATATTTTCGTCCTCTCTTTCACCACCTCCTGCTCCTCCCGGAAGCAGCAGCATCAGCATGATGCATCCTCCTCACCGTGCCAATTGACAGTCGTCGACACCGCCGGCACGGCAGAAACCGTGGGGTGGGGGTAGGAAATCAAAGCGCAACAGAACAGAACCGAAACCGAAGAGAAATGAAAGACCGCGGGGCAAGGCAAGTGAAGATATTAATAAAATGCCATCCATTTGGTTGCGTCCGTTGTGGGTACGGGCGCGACACGGATGGAGCCGTCATAAATTAAACACCTCGCCAGCAGCAGGCGCACCAGATCCACGACACTGCGACCGCGACACGACGGAAGTATCGTGCGGTGCAATGCCATCCGCTGATAAGCTGCTGATGGAGATGCTGAGTCCGAGGGATGAGGGGGGCCTGTGGCGGAGAGCGGGTTCCTATAGGATCTGTAGGAGTGACTTAAGAATCGTGGTCTTCATGTCTTCATAAAGAAAGCGAACCGACCGCACCAATTCGTCATCTGGCGTTGCGGCACTGCACCACCTTCTTCCGTGTGTATTTCGTCTGTTCGCGGTAAGGTACGCGCTTCCGATGTTACCACATGCTGTGCGTGACCGGGACAGTTATGCTGCTTTTCAATTCTTTCTCATCCTCCCTTTTTCTTTACCTTGAGCCGAAGCCTACGGAGTGTGTTAGTGTGACCGTGAATCGTTGCACTTTGTGGCCGTAGGATCTGTGGCGGAGACATTGCGACGTACGATTTGGACGAGTGTGGTGCATCCCGCATGCAGAGGCATGTCGCCATGCGGTCGTGGAATGCGTGCGTGCTCAGGGCCACACCACGTTGCACCACCAGTGCCAGCGCTGGCCGCGCTGTTGCAGTTTTTCCAAACATCCCACCGTGTCGCTGCCTGTGTTGATGGTTTGGCTTTCCCACTCGCTACGGTTTCCAATCTCCCTTTAGTTAGATATTTTATTTTAGTTTTTGTACCTTTTGCCTTCACCGAGCCAAGCGGCAAGAGCTGCCACTTAAGCTACATCCTCAAGTGAGTTATGGGTACTAGGCGTCGGTAGCATGACATCGGCCAAAAGCGCCACGAAGAGGAAGGTTGCAAACTGCATTCACCGCTCGCCCTCTAGCCCGTGCTGCTTTGACTAGTTTGGTTTCGTAGCAACAAAACCGTTTTTCGACGAGCATGCACGCAACGTTTATTAAACAGACACGTTTACAAACTGCAGTTTGGTGTATGGTGTTGGATTTATAACAGCTTAGTACCCCTACATGTGAAGAAATATGAAACTCTTGTAAAGCTCTTTGATATCTTTTCTTTCAGGAATGGGGTGGAACCGACATTACTCATCGATCGATCGCTAACGACGATAAGGAAGAACGCAGAAGGTTCTCGCCTCCTAACTTGAAGCTGCAAATCCAGTTATCGGACGCACGGTTGGTCATAACAGTAAAGCAAACAAATTACACCACTCAATCACGAGTTATACATTGCTTTATGGGTTTTCATGTTTTTTTTACTTTCTTTTTTTCAAAGGTATTATCCCTCTGCATACGGTCACTGTGAGCCCTCGCTTCACATCCTCGCATGATCCTGTGGCTCGGAAGTTGTTCGGGTAAGCGACGAGGCCAGTTTGGTGCTGCTTGAGTCATCGTTCGCCATAATTTCAATGTCACCGTACAGCGAGTCGGCGGCCGGTCGATTCGGTGACGGCGGCCGTGCATGGACATGCATGTGCACACATACATCGGCATCGTCAGGCCGTTACCGTCGCCGTGCACTATCCCGTCATCATGTGGTGGCATCCTTCCGCGTGTTGTCTCCATGCTGCAGGATTCCTTCGTTTGCGAGAGCACGCTCGGCAGCCCGCTCTCGCGTTCCCTCTCTCTCTCTTGCGCGAGAGAGCGCACGTGCGTACGATCTCTCCACGATTCATTCATCCATCCGAACGTAGCGAATGGGGTGGAGGCGAACTCGGCGACCGGAGTCGTCTACAAAACGCATACTTTTCATTTCGTTCGCCCGAAGTTCATGATTTGACTCGCGACCGTTCGGACGTAAAGCGGTGCGGTTCTCTGCGGTAAGAACAACGGCACGACAAGGCTAGGCTAGGGTTTGCTCCGGTGGCTGGTCCACACGCGGATCGAGAAGTAGTGAGTAGTGTAGCTAGGAGAGTGCGTTTGCCACCAGGTTACCACCCGCTCAGCTGGTGGTTTCAACATAGCCACCAGTCGCTGCGTTGCGTTGCGATTGCGCGACGCCCATTTTCCTTGTCCACTCCAGCCAGTGCGCCCCCAAAGTGTCCACCGATTGTGTGTTTTCCTTTGACAAACCAATAGTTTACCGCCCGCGTGTGTGTGTGTGTGTGTGTTTGTTTGTATGTGCACTTTCGAGCATGTGTGTGGCTATTCCGGGTTGTATTAGTGTACGGTTGGCTGCAACTCTTTCGCTGCAGTTTAATCGGATTAGTCCCCAAATGTTCTACCGCTCTCAAACACGGAATGTCGGCGTTCCCTTGTGATACGTGAAACTGACAAACGCGAACAATCGTCAGCAAGAACTGAACTCGCCAGTGATATCCTTTCGAATAGCTGCCAGAATTCGTATCGGGGAAATGAAGTGCCCGACCAGAGTACTCCAACTAAGCGTTCTTAAGGACCTGGTGGTACTCTATCACAAAAGTGCTGTTCCAGGACTCGAGCAGGAACATTTTTCTTAAGTGGCAACATCAACTCCAGCTCGGCACCTTTTAGCAAACATTTATGCTGAGACACGTGCTGCGAAGTTGCTGAGAAGAGCTTGCCAACAGTGGTGACGAACACATACATACATCGACGACCGCACACAATGCTCGAGCATTGTTTTGGGCTTTTGGCCGCCAGCCAGCTAGCCAGCTAGTCAACCTGGCCCGTTTGTCCTCGCGGCAGCGCACCACCGGTAGGCCTTGAAATGTTTTGGGTTTGAATGAGGCGAATGATTTTTCCCCCTTTTTTTCTCATTCGCCTTCTTCGGTTCGGCAGCGCTCTGTCCGGCCCAACAAACCTAAAAACCCGCAAGATTGCCCTGGGGCGTGTTAGTAATATGCGTTTGGGGTTGTGGTAGATTCGGTTTATGTTGATGCGCACTCTAATGGTGCAACCCACCGATACCGGGCCCCTCTGCACACTGCCACGCTCGCTGGATGCTGTTACCATGCACGTCATACGGTGGATTTGTTGCAAAGGATCGAAAATCGATTTTGCCCCAGGAATGGAAAACCTTCCCTAATGTGTTTGTTGGTTCGGGTTGAGAATTGGATTCACCGGGGTTGTAGAATCAATTTCTGGGTTTTCTCACAATCTCCTGCCCCTGCCAGCTGATTGAGCGGGGTGGGAACATCGATTTGAGGCCTTCGTGCAGTACGTAAACCTCATCACCGCTTCCGCCTGGACATGCTACACAGGAAGGAAAACACATAGTTACCATGGCCTGCTAGAGAAAGAGAGAATTTGCCCGAGAGCGAGAATATCCAGGGGGGCCAAACCATGCCATATCTCACCGCGGGAAGGAATTTTCATTTGAGTTTCCACCGCGTCACGTTGTCTCGTCGCGTTTTGCCTGCAGCGGCTCGTACCCGGCCACATTTCTTCCTTTTCTCCTCCTGCGGGTTTGGTTTTTGTTTTTTCCTCTCTCTGCATTTGCCCGCGGATCACGACCGTTTTGTGGCAAGTAGAGAAGCCGTAACGAGGGCTGGACTATCCACGCGTGGAGTAGACCGCAGCGAGATCACACCACACACGTCGATGAGAAAACGGTGGTAGAAAGGAAGAGAGAATAATGCGTCAAGCAATAATGAGAGAGAGAGAGAGAGAGAAAGATGGCGAGATAGCGAGAAAACGCGGCGCTTCAGCACGAGGCGGGTGTCGCAAGTGTGTCGCATTTGTTTGTCGTTTGGCCAGAGAGTCTGACCCTGCCGAGTATACAACCCCTTTCACCTCTTCTATCATTCGATTCCTTTTGGTCCTTCTTCGTTTGCATGGCATCATCCCACCACCACCAGCGATCCACGGTAACCACGCAACATCGGAAGCGTATCGTACGAGTCAGGAGCCTCTCCTGTGTTGAAGACGGTCTACCATGTATACGCACCGATGGCGATGATCACTACCATCCGAGTGCTTGGTCGTGTGGGGATGCGCTCTAGGGCCTCTATTGTCATCGGAGAGCCCGGTGAGGAGTAGTGAGTTAAATAGACAAGAGATTCCGAATGGTTGAGTCAACTGCTAGTATTTCAAATACGACGACGTGTTTGGGACGTTTCGCAGCCTGTTTCTCGTGTGTCGAGCCTGTCAAAGGGCATGGTCCGCTGGATGTAGAACTGCAAAACGGCTCTTCGCTCACTCCGGTTGTCCGTGTGTTTGCTCTCTCTTTGACTATTTCGCGTGACTCATTGTTCTGTCTCGATGGAGAACGTAGTAAGCCTTTCTCTCGTCTAGCAGTTGCCCTAATACCTTCCTAACTTGTCTTGCTTTCAGAAAATCCCTCGAAACGATAAGGTGCTACGGTAGTGTTTGTGCTTTTTTGTGTATTTTTTAGTTTCTCAGTTTCATTAATTAACAACGTGCCACACAGGAAATATCAACCTTAGTGAAAAACAGTAACAATTGTTAGCAATACGTGAAGGGGCGTGAATGAAACGGGCATAGAGGGAGGGTCAAGGTGCAGACGTGATACGAGAACCACCGCCGGTGTTCTAGTATTGCCCGCTAGCGTGACGGAGCAGTATGGTATCCTTCGCGATCAGTTCAGTGGCCGCAGCAGACAGAGCAGCAGCGTACACGGCATCAACGACGGCGACGACGACGGAACCGGAAGTAGTGAAGTTGGCGGTGCTGTAGTGGAAGCAAAGTAAAGGAAGAGTGGCCAACCCGGCAAAACTACTAGTGTCTGCGAGAGAAGCGAGAGAGAAAGACATAGAACGGAACACAAACAGGCAGCAGCCAGACGTGCCAAGCGTACCAACTGCCACACCAGCACACGACGACGACGACGACGACGGACGACGACGTCGAGAGAACGGAAATCATTCGGTATGTATCTCTCGGTGTATTTGTGTGTGTCTGTTGTTGCTTTATGTTTTCTGTCTGGCTGTTCCCGACGCAATCTGCAACGCTGTGCCGCTTCTTCTTCCAGTGTGTTTCGCTTTTTTTGCTGGCCACCATTTCACCGGATTCGATTGCTCTTTTCGCGGATGTCGCGCCCCGGGTGACTTTTGTCCGTGTGTTGCTTTATCATTTACTGGTATATTATGATTTTTTTTCATTTTGTTAATTTTCTCTCTCCTGCTTTTGATGCATCTTCCTATGACAACTTTGTTGTCGCATTTGTACGTCGCATTCGGCTTCGGTTGTTCTTTTGCGCTATTCCATGAGTCGCTTCCTGTTTGTGATGATTGTCGTTGGAAGTTACTGCATATGACAGTCCAGACCCATTGCCTCGGGGTTGTTTCTAGACTTTAGATTCCACATCAAAATCAGCCCCTATTGTTAGCTCTTTACATCTCAAGCCCAACCCAGAAGCTATCTCGCTGTAAAGCCAACAATCCAGTTTCCCCAAACAATGCTCCCAACCGCTTATCATCGCTGTCACAGATGGTGTAGAGCTGGCCCCGGCAGTGTTACGCTTTGTTTCTTACCACCGCACACGTGCATATGCCCCGAAGCCAATCAGAGCCAATAGACGCACGATGCGGATTATCGGAACGGAAAGGCATGCTATGTGTGTGTGTGTGCGCGCCAGTTGGTAAGGGGTCACCGCTATCGCAACCTCACAGCGAACCATCGACGGCAAGGACGCCCTTTCATCGCTCGAAACACTATTTATTACACACCCGCAAACCGGCCAACCGCTGGTTCGCGACTACCGCGATGCCAAGCACAACCAGCGGCCATGATGTAGCTTGTTGCTGCCTCCACTTTACGCACTGATAAGCTGCACCCTCAACGACCGCTGGTGACGACTGGGTCTGCGCCGTCGACACGTTATGATTAGATTCAATTTCGAAATGACCTTATACGCATGGGACGCCGGTTACGATGGCGGCGAACACTGCCAGCCACGACTAACAAGAGGGCCGGCCCGGCCCGACTACATGACTTTTTCGATCGACTACCTCGCCTCATATCGTCACCGGTGGGGTCTCATGATTAACTGGCTGGTGAGTTATGGAATGCCCCAGCGGTCACTAATCCGTAAAACATGTGATAACGCGATGGCGGATGCGCCCATTTGGCGGAGCCTCTTCCTTCCGGTTTCATATGATGGTTCAAAGGGTTGCAGTAAAGCACACATTCTGTGATTCATTTCCCTTTTTTTCGCAAGATTCGTTTCACTTGGTTTGGTCCAAGCGACGAAACCGATAAGACAGTGTTTGTTTGTTATCTTTTGGTTGCTGACATTCTGCCTACTTCAGATTACACTATCGCTGTAAAAAACCAGGCATTTGAATTCATTTTCCCTAGAATCCTTATCTATTTCTCATTCTCTGTTACACGATAGGTGCTCTAGCTATCGACTCGTACAGCACAAGCCACGCTCAAACGGTTCCTTTCGAATGAACTGTGCAGTTAAGCAGGAAAAATGTTGTCATAAACGAAAAAATGATGTACACTTGATTCAGTCGAGTATTAAGTAATCTCGTGCTACTGTACCGTTGGGTTTAGAACTGAATTGGAATGAGTTTTATTTTCCCATCGCATACACGACCGTAGCATGTGAGTGCGATTGCGTGTTTGAGAGGAGAGTAGACCTCGTATACCTGGGACCTGATGGTGCGCGATGTAACATCGTGGCTTGTCATCATCGATCACGGCGTGCCTGTGGCCTCGTCACCACCCATCGTCTAGACAGAAAGACAGAAAGAGAGGAATAGGTAAAATCAATAGAACACCATTTTGGCGACCAATAAGGCTCCCGGTGGTAGCTGCAACCAATCAAGAGTTCAAGGGTCTCTGGGCCCGCGACCACGCCTAAACGATCGCCATTAGTGAGTGAAACCCCATTTCGCGGGTTTTGTACCGCTTACAGGTCCCCAAGAGTGTGCGTTATCGAATTGGCCATTTACTGAAAAGACTCCGTCGACCGTAAATGGACTATTGTTTGGTTCGACGGTGGTAGCGGGGACACTGGAAAACCTAGTTGACAACCCAATCACTGATTACCGGTGACAGTCGGAGCAGCTCGACAGCAGCGTACGTATGCGAGTGCTCGCGGTTTTATGATTGCCTCGTTCATCACCACCTTACCGTTCGCTAGCTGGGGCCTGCAGCTGCACCACTCTAGTGCCCTCTAGTGCGTGCTGTGCTATGCTGTGTGTGTGTTGCTGAGGCACAAGCTAGCTAGCTGGTGGGTGTTGCGAGTGAGCGATGATGATTAGAAACTGCAAAGCTCGCTCACTGCCACTCGCCGCTGCAATGTGCCATGTTGACACTTCAGTTCCGTCGCAGGAAAGCTGTAAGATCCTGTGCGCGGGTCACTCTACTCGGAGGGAGGTGGTGGGAGGGCAGATCAGCGGCGGTGGCGGTTGTCTGCTGCGCTCTCGGTGCGCTCGATTAGCATACTTATGGTGTGGTGTGCCGGTCGGTTATATGGAAGGGCGACTGACACATGAGCACATAAAATTATCATTATTCTACTCTCCCGCCACGACCGTCCGATAGTGACTAGTGGCGGCATTGCCTAACGTCTGACGACAACACAGTGGACGGACTGACGACTGCGACGAGACGCCAATCCGTTCCATTCCATTCCATGCGGTCGTGCAAGGGAATAAATGCGAGTGTTTAGTATCTTGACAATGCGCAATAAATCTCGACATTTCTTTACTTTGAAGAAGTGCCAAATGTAACGCAATGGTAATGAGGAAATCTAAAAGAAGTACGTTTGTATTGCAGACTGGAATATCTGTACCAGTTGGTCTTAGGAAAAAAAGACATGGAGATTCTTATCAATGAGAGGAGACGTTTCTGGTCTTTGGGGTCTTCTTTCTTGGACATTTTTTGCCCCAATGTTCTGCATATTTTCTTGTTATTGTAAATCTTCTTATCTCTTTCACAAGACACAAGATAAGAATGTGCCAATGACCTTACGCACAGCGCTGATGCTTCGACAGGTCATCGAACTATGCGAATCCGGATGAAAGAATCGCGGAAGCGCGCGCTACACTGCCACTGGGGTGAAGATGTTGTAACCAAGATGTTCTTAAGTGTGGTCCTTATGTTCCGCTCTACAGATCAAACGACCCTGTGAACCACTTACAAAACACACCCTGGCACACAATTGATCGCAAATGGGTGGGTCCCACGGTTCGACCACTTTCTTATGTGCCTCTGCGAACCACTTGAAATCACCATCATGTCGCTGTGTGGTCCAGCGTTTTAAAGAACTTCTTTCTCGTTTTTTTTTGCTTGTTTGAAGAAGCAAAAACTGATTCATGGTGAGTTTGGTGCGCGAGATTTTGTTTTTTTAGATCCACGATCGCGACGATCGCGACGATCGGCGATCTTTTACTTTCGCGATTTGTCTCGCAGCATGCAGCAAACGTCCGGCATGGCTATTGTGTGTGCGCGCTCGCGTGCACGCCCTCGCCCAACAATGCACCGTTGGTGTTGGCGCAAACCAAGAATGGGCCAAAGTATGTGCGCGGCCGAATGGAATTAGCTGGGAGGCCGCCGCTTTCGTCTCTTCCGCCGGCATTCTGTGGCTTTGGCTGCAGAGTGCACAACAATCAACCGATCAATTGTAGCAGCCGCATTGTTGGCGCCTGGTGCGTTGGTTGGATCTCGAGAAGCAGCGTCTAGCCGAGTGATGGGAAAAAAAGGGAGACACACACACATGATGCCGATAGTCTTATCTTATCGTCAGTTGCAACGATTGAGTGCAAATGCCGGTAGAGAGGGAGAGCGAGAGCGAAAGAAGCTCGGCTAGGAAAGTATGCCACCGATGATTTGACTGTCCGACTGCGTCGTGGGATGGTTTGTTTCATAAGAAATTGAGCTCATGTTGATGTTGCAGTGAAGCATAAGTTTTTGTGTGAATATACTTTTTTCAAATTAATATGCTAAAGTCAGTCGATGGATGGACAGAAGGGAATCCGCCCAAGGAGCGGTCTTTTTGATGTGATTTGATGCGTGGATGGGTGTACACTGTCATTCTCCTGATGCTCTGATAATTTAATGATGCAATTATGCAATAGAGCCATTCGTTTTATTGTATTTATATTTTCTATAACTGCTCTTACACTGATAAAGACCTCCCCGAGTTTCATTGCTCATCTATACGTTCTAGTGTTTTCTGTGAATACGCTTTTTTTTACATTCACATTATCTACTTGGTGCGGTTCAGCTCTTCCGCGATTCCGCGATGCCTCGACCTGACCATATGCTTGCTGCTGCATGCCGCTGGCTGGCACACTGCGTGTAGTGTAGTATGCCTTTCCCTCGCACATTCGCGTATACTCACTCACTTCACCGTCGATGACCTTGGCGGATGGAGTGTTCGTTTTTTTTGCTGCTTCTCTCTAGCTGCTTTTAATCACGCTTCCGCATACACGGCGAACGGCGTCTGGCGGGCTACACAACAACACAATACACTCACAGCAGCAGCAGCCGCAGCCGAGCGTGCCTCATCGCGACACCGAACCGTTGTTCCGTCCAACCAAACGACCATAATCGATTGCACAGTGATCTACCGAGCACGCGGATTCGCGACAAGCAGTTGGTTGGTTGCACCCCTATCTTTCCTCTCTCGTAATGAGGGGGGGTCACCGTTCCAAAAATGGAGGTTCCATTTTGGAAATTCTATTTTGACAGCGGTGTGGTTAGTGAACCCTCGCATGTGCTACGAGTGAACCGAGTAGCTGGCCGTCCTTCGCCGCTACTAATTGGGAAAAGGATGTGTCAGCGCGGGTCGCTTAAGAGCTTCCGATTTGATAACGGTTCCACCGCGCGCTCGCTCCTTAGGCCATCAACCTCTCTCCGACACTTTGGCCTTCGAATTATGCTTTTTGGAATAACTCACTACCCCACCCGGGGCCAGCCCGGTGGCATATTATGACTAGCGGTTGACAGGCTGAAACAAATAAAACATCTTGCCCGTTCCGTTTCGGTGGGTTCGAGGTCGAAAGTGAATGATTCACTTTGCTAAGCGCAGTGCAGTGCAGCGCAACACAACTGCTGCATCCATATCAGTGGGCTCATTACGTAAAGGTGCATCCGGCGCGGTGGGCATCCCCCGCCGCACTGACGAAAACGTAATCGAAATCGAAATCCGTTGGCCGTGAAATGGACGAAATGAAATGCATTTGGTGGTAAATCGAAATATTTTTTTATCGGGAAAAAATGCCCGCTACGGACCCACGATTGTGTGATCTACGGTGTGGCTGTTTTGACACCTTCACGTCCGGCTACGGATCGGTGGTTTCGGTGGCCATTTATCTACTCATCGGTCCGTACGGTGGGTTTGTTTCCGCTGCATTGGCTTTGGAAGCTAGCGGTCCGTGAGTTATCATGAAATTAGAATGGATGCAATCACAATTTGGCAAAATTTAAGCGTAGTTATTATTTAACTCTGGATTATTTACAAAATGTATCTACAAATTTGAAAAGAAACTTGCCGGGAGTACCTGGTAAATTTACTGCGTTCATCTGCAGTGGTGTTATAAATTTCAAAATGATTTTTAGAGTTATTTTAGTAGAAAACGCTTTTATGTTGCGAAATACACAGCGAGAGACCATGCTTCTCGCGTGGTTTTAAGAAATTAAGTTAAAACATGAAACAAATTAGTCTTCCCTAAAGGGGCGGATCTCTTCAAATTGTCTACTAAAACTGCTCGATGCTGTTTTGCTTTTTAATGTCATGCAAGTCATTGTAACCGGGCCCTGGACCAACCAGCATCATGTAACGAAACAACGAAACCTCCCAGTCCCAGAACGATCTTAATCTTAATGACGCTTTTCATCATCAGCTGACTACATCCATAAAACGAATTGAAGGTTTGTCAGAAGCAACCGACCACCACCATTACCACCCCACCATTAACCGATTGCATTCATTATTCCCAGTTCCCAAAGGCCCAATTCCCAAATGACATTTCCACCCTCCGTTTTTTTTTTTAATCAGGCCCCTTTACCACAACCAATTAGCGGGAGCCAGAGCAGCAGCAGTGAGTAGTGCGCACTCTACGGGTGGT
>NC_064874.1:26886902-26894402 GCF_943734745.1 Anopheles darlingi | reverse complement strand
CTGATGGCTAGTCTGGGCGATAAATTTCGTATTTTATGTACTACACGACGATCCACTGGCATTCAGACTACACTCCATGAGAGTCTGGGCCAAGGGCAGTTTGTTGTAGGAGGATTACCAGAATCGGCACCCAGTAAGGACAAGGATGCTAGTTTACTGTCTTGCACTCAAAAATCTGTTACAAAAAACGTTGCCTGGGACAAATCGGCGCTCAAACCTGTTCTCAAACGTTGATCGTAAGATCAGGGACGTTTTTGTTGGGGCTGAAAATTGGGCGAAACTACAAATATGGCACGCAACAACAAAACTGCATTCCAAAAGCAGCGTTCGTGTCGATTAATCGGAGCGGTTAATCTCGCGTTGTCTTGCATCTCGATTGTCACGCTGTTCCCACTTGCACTTGTCACCCAGGTCGAGGGCAATTGATCAACACCGATCTCACTTGTGTATTCAGGAAGCTATCAGCAGTTTTGCTGCGTTAATTAATTGTCATGGATGTGCCACATACTTTCACGGTCCACGACAAACCGCAGCAGCAGCAGTAGCAGGAACAGTGAAAGATGCATTGCCACGAGCCCCTCCTTGACTACATCTATGGAATGCTCGATTCCCGGACTCGATTCCTCGAGACACCCAAAAACGGGCGCCGCACTTTTCGGATTCGGGAGCGCCCTACGGCTTCGAGGTGCTGCTCCACTACTTTCCTTCAGTGTTTGGGTTAAACGAAAACGCGGCCAGCATTCAGTGCACCATTAACACCAATTAATGGGAAGATGTATCTCGCACAACAACGAGCTTGGTTGACGATCGAGGATCGAGACATGGTGGACAAAAGACGCACGCGCGGTTCTGTTTCGTCGTCGTCATCGTCGTCGTCGTTGTTTTTGTTGGTTTGCTGCGATGGCATTCCGCTTAATCTGTGTAGCAGCAACGGAGAAGCAGGCTGGGTCGCCCGATACAACTCCTCCTCCTACACGATCGCGCGTACAAAGCGACAAACCCAACGTCAGCGAAGTGATTTGTATAATGAATTGTCCGCTTCCATCTTGGGCCGCCTTGCTGGAGTAAAAGGGGAACCCGGTTTCGAACGAACAAGAGAGGAAGGAGGGAACCCTGCAAGGTTCCCATTTTTGTGTCTTCCAAATGAGACCAAGTGTCTTGTGTTTGTTTTAGGGGGTAGGAGATCAGGGTGTAGGAGCGATTAAAAATACAAATTAGAATGAAACTTCAACCAAAGCCGGGGCCGGGGTCCGTCCGCCAGCTTCCAACGTTGCGTGCGTGCGCCCCTCTGTTGTGTTCCCTCTTATCTGTACCGTAATGGGGACGTTTTTGTGGTTTCATTCCAAGCGAAAATTTGCATAAGCTCGTCTAACTCGAATGGAAATGTCGTCGAGTTTGCGTGCTGCGCGAAGGACAAGGTCGCGAACGTTGGCGAACGATGCTGCCGGTCTGCGTTAGACAAGAACGTCGTTATCGGCTGTTTTCGGGGGACAACATCCCCTATACGGGATCGGTTCTTCAATTTATCATTTATCGGCACTCAATTCAGCGTCGGAGGGGACCAATCAGCCGCCGTTTTGGTTGTGATCACAACAGATTTAGATCCTTGAGATCGTCCACCGTGTGTCTTCCGGGTTGGTTTCTCCGGAACAGTACCGTCGCTCGGTCGGTCGGTCGGTCGGGCGGCTGACTATAGGCCCCAGCGCAGGCCAAGAAGTCAAGGTCGCCCTAGGGCAGTGGTGGGTACGTTGATCTTTGTGGCGCCCTCCTCTCGGATGTGCAGACTACTACTACTACTACTGGTGGCGCCGCATATCACTTCACGCGCTCGACCTTCATTTTCGCCTTTCGGTGCCGTGTGCGCTGTGTGTGCGTCCCATGTCCCAACCCAGCGGTGTACAGCTTGTGTTGCTGTTGCTGCTTTGAGACCAGAGCATGAGTGAAGAAGGTCATCTGGGCGCCCGTCCGTGCACTGGATAAGGAAATTGCCACTTCGAACCGGCTCCGACAACGACGACAACGACGACGACGACGACCTGTTGAATCATTCTATTGCCTCGCGGCTCGTCCGCATGCATCCTTATTTGGGAAGGAACACCTTGCGATCTCTACGGTTGGGGACGACGACATGCTGCTGTGTTGGCTCTCGGTTGGCAGCAGAGCGCGACTCACGCCGCAGCGTGCGCGCATCCATCGCTTCCTCTGGGCAGCAGCACCAACGGCGAGCACCTTTCGCGGAGGAAGCTGATTAGAACATCAAACCACAACGGGCACACAACGGAACGCACGGACATGCGTGTTGTCGCGTCGTGTACCGCGTCTAAATACGTCGTCACAAAGCCATCGCGGAACCGCCGTTCGCGCAAGAAGAAGTCTCATCAAAAGCGTACCACGGACCCGCTCCCCGGGTCTCACCAAGAAAGTGTCGCCAGTAAGTGCGCGCGCGATTGTAGGCCACCACCACCATCATCATCCGGCTGCAGCAGCCCCTCTCTATCGGTGTTGCTGATGCGCTCGGGCTTGCTTGGTATGCTCGGGCGTAAATAGAACCCCCACGGTGGCAGCATTATGTTGGGTTGCATCAGGTTGCTGCTACTGCTGCTCGGATGCGGAAGTACGTGCATGTCTGCCGAAGAATTAGAAGACGAGAAAAAGGGAGGAATCTCGAGAAGAATTACACACCACCGCACGCCGCCGTTAATGTTGCTGTTGCTATTGCTGCTGCCTCCCAATCTGGGCGATCGCAAAAGCCCCCAAAAGTTAAAAATAATCAAACTTCTTCTTTTCGAGTTGTCGCAGGGTTTAGAGAGAGAGAGAGAGAGAGAGAGAGGAGTCGTCTTTGAACGCATCACGGCTGCCACGGATCTTGCCACGTCGTTTGATGCAGTTTTATCGGACAGAGGAGAGGAATAGAGAGAGAGAGAGCAGAATGGCCGAGGTTGAGGGAGGGAGTAGACATTCTGATGATGCGCTGGTGGCCGGATTTTAATGCGGGATTTTCGTTGTTACTGACGTCCGGTGGCCGCGACCGACCGACTGGCAGCACCATCACCATCTCATCCCGCGTCCGCGTCTTCGGAATGCTCGTCTGCAAAGGGAACGTCTGCAATGAAAGATCCCCCTCTTGTAGCTTGTAGACGAGGTGTGGTATGTGAGATGTGAGGGAAGAATGGAAATTTATTTAGAACAACTGGCACAACATCAACACCCAATGTGGCCTGTAGAAGGCGGCGGACGGAGCAGCAGTGCTTGTGGCCGGGCTCAACTCATCGCTTATGCTGCTGCACTTGGAACGAACGCGGTCGTTACGAGGACGTGAACGAGGGGAACGTGGGATCTAAGAAGATTGTTTTGGAAAAGGTTTTTCGATTTTTGGAAACCAAGCAAGCAGAGACAGAAAGAGAACATCTCGCAAGACATCATTCTTCGCCTTCGATTATGGTCTTTGGTCCGAGCTCGATTATGTTGCGTTAGTGAGATGCGGGTTACGCTCGTTATTTGAATCCCTTTGCCCGTCACGATGCTGCTGCAGACATTGCAATGGGTCCCTTGACTGGGAAACATTAGGATTTGGGATGATGGGATGAAGTATTTGTGTGGCTGCTGGTGGTGGCCTCCGGTCAATTGATATCAATTGAAGTAGCCAACCAACCATCATCATCATCCGTTAATGCTGTGTGCGCCCTCCCAAAAGTGCATCCCGTTCGGTCTGGTGAAGTAAAGGAGCTGCGAGTTTGGACATTTACCAATCATAATCCGAATCCCCATAAGCAGCAGAAAATACAGAATCATTCGCTTGGCATGTTGTTGCGGGTGTTGATCGTCGTCGTCGGTACAAGAACAACACCGCGCGGTAAAGGCTGTCCACCACTACCACCCACTGGCGAGCCGAGCCCAGTTCCTTGAACTTTGCGTCTGTCACCGCATAATAATGGTGCCAGCGAATGCATGGCCGCGCGAAGGCACATTTCGGTTCTTTAGCGAGTTCTGCGCCGTTGACGAACCCCCCCTGTTTGCATGTTTGCCTCCTCTCGGGGTCTGTCCAATAAAATTGAAAGAATTTTAATGTCACTCGCCGCACAGGAAAGGGGCGAGGGTTGACTAGTGATTGTTCTTGGGATATCGCCTCGGAGGAAAGCCATTTTGACTGAATTCGATTAAGCTGGCGAATAGGGTTTAATGTGTGGTGGTGGTGTTGATCGTAGTGGCCATAAAAGACCGTTCCGACTCGCATATTGCATTGCTCTGTTATGTTAATAAATCATGTTTATGCGTTTTTAAGAAACAAAAGAGGCTAGGAGTGTCCCCTGGGTTGGTTCTCCCCTGGGGCTGCTGTTGCTGCTGCTGCTGTTGATGGCTCTCAGCCTCTCATCATCAACGCAGATTTATGCCATCATTATGGCATCGATGAACCCGTCTCGGTGTCCGAGAAATGTTGTTCTCTTACTTTAAAAACAATTCCTTTGGCCAGTTGATAAGATACGAATGGAAGAAAACAATAAAACTTAATCTCCTTAACACAAGACCATTAAGACACACTGATTCAGACTCACACCAGCCTTAAATGATGGTGGTGCCAGTGTTAGTGTTTACGACACACACGCGTGGCGCTTGGAATGGTGAAATAAATCTTAATCTATCCTTCCTACCCCACCGGCCCGTGATCGGTGGAGCCGTCGGTCACCACTCTACTGGCCGCTCCAGCTTGCCTTTTGCGCGATCGAAGATCACGGAGATGGGGTGGATGGAAGCGAAAGTGGATCGTTAAACTGTTGTCGTGAACCAAATCCATATTCACCACGGGGTTCGAAATTTGGAAAACGACGACACTACTAGTGTAGAGCGTTTAGCATAATGTAGCTCACGGTAGAAGCTGCGTTTAAGAAGTCGTAAAGAGCTGCTACGAGTTCATCAAACTGGGATTGGTATTGGAGTGTCTCCGGGGCCTCGGGAGAAAGACGGGTATTTCCCCCTGCGCGACTGGATCATTGGAGTTTGGCTGTTAGATTGCTCTTTATGCCTTTGTGGTCTCTTATACGAGCACCTGCAGAAAACTTTTTTTTTGTGAAACTCTTCGAAGAGTGACAACGCAAAGGGGTTTAGCGAAATCACTTTGCTCATTTGCGTAAGCTGTCTCACTTAGAGCACATATTTGCGTAATATTGTTTGTCTTTTTGGCTCGAAGGTTGAAGTTTGCGCGTCTTCAAAAGCGCGAACGCGATCATCACTATCCGTACCGCGAGTACACCTTACCCCGGATAGAATAAAACAATAAACCTTGAGGGGAGAGGGGAAGGTGGTTCAGGTTCAGAACTCGCCGTTAGCTTGAGTAGAGGAGCCCGCGAAGAAGAGTGCGCGCAACCTTTTGATCTTTTCCCAGCGAGACGACATCATGATCTCGCACCGATCGCGCAAGAGCAAACACACAGAATATTAGAGGCGCGAACGGGCGAGCGAACGAGCCAGCGTGAAGGCATACTTGGTGACCGCAGGCTATTCCGTCAGTCCAGCGAAGGAGCAGTGGGGTCTGAAACCCCTCCTAGCTCGAAACATGATTAGCTTGTGACCATTAGAGTGTGTGTGTTTGTGCGCTTGTGTGAAGCCAGCCAGCTAGGAGGCCACACAGGGCGAGCGTGCGCGCGCGCCTTCGTCTATTGTCAAAAGCCACTCGAAACCGATCATCGTCAAATGGGAAAGGGCGTCGTTTGCGTAGGGAGGCTGCGACGATGCTGCAAGCCACAGTCACTATACTTCGTTCAGACGTTCTAGTTCCCGCTCTCCTCCTGCTTTGTTCAAACGATCGCGCGATCGTACGCTGTGTGGCGAAACAACGAGAAAGCGCAAAACCATCGCCACGATACATTGTTTCATCGAAAGGGCTCGCGCGACTGACCACAGATTCGATCACGATCGCGTCACGCATTCGCGTGGAGACGCTTAGATGCGATTGAAAATGCGATCGAGCGACGATCGTCGTGCGAGGAAGAACTAAATAAGCCAAGGTCACCGGAACGATTGAGCTGAGCTGGCTGGCATGGCATGGCATGGCATGGCATGGCATGACGGAGTGATCTAAGTGGGTCCGAGCGCCGCTTACCGTGGTCCGGTACTACGCTTCCTTGTTTGGGGCCAAGACTCGCACGCACCCGCGCACCCTATTAGGGGGTTCGGAGAGGCAGGGTGGCGAGGTGGCATACGTACTTGGTGTGCATTCGTAAGCAGCAGCGACGGCGACAGCGGCGGTTAAAACATGGAAAGTGGTGGCCACATTATGATGGTGGCTTATTATTGGTGGCCGCGTGCTTGAGCGGGACGCTTGTTTGGCGCATATAATTGCGGCTAATGAAGTCGATTTTTCCATTTGGGAAAAGGCCCCACCGCCGTAGCCAGGTTTAGCCGCAAAAGGAAAAACACGATTTCGGTGGACGCGTGGGCGCGAGATCACATAACGCCGTGACAACCGTGAATCTGCGATGAGCGATCGATTCAATTAGAACGATCATTCTTATCGAGCGGCAGCAGCAAGAGCCAAAGCATGAGGCTATGGGACTTGCTTCTGGGAAGATGAAGAGGCGCTAGAAATACTTCTTTACGATCTTGATCGTAACCGATCGTCGCGATACACGATGTGTAACACGACGCTGTGGCGCCACATCTACTCTAAGTTGTAAGTGACGATAGTAGAAGAAGCGATAGAAGACAGAGAGACAGAATTCTTCTTTTACGAGGGTGTTTTTTGAGTTTCACTTTCCATCGTGGCGCGACGTGACGTGAAGACGTTTCCGTGGAAATTCCGGACACCGGGTGTGAGTGCGTGGCGTCGCGTATTTTTATCCAAATAACGTGAAACGGACGGCATTGGAGAAGGGGCATTGGCGAGAGTCATGCAATTTCCCGTGCCGCCAGTTTGCTTCAACCGATTAGTCATGTAGGGCGCGAGTGGACGGAGAACGAAACCAGGAATACTTATCGTGTTCTAGCCATTTCTCGGCCTATGTTCAGTTCTAGTCGTACGTGTTGGTCACGAAATTTGTTAAACTTCCAATTTATGGTAACATTATTTTGGGTAGCGGGGAGGGGGAATATGTTTTGACGTCACGAAACATTGACGATTCATATCGACATGCCATCGTTCGCTACATTTCTTCGGTCGGGCGAGGATCGTTACGAATGCAAACCACGAGTACGAGCTGTCACTGTGTGATCGCTTCGCACTTAATCCGCTCGGTGCGGACTACTGGCGACTGACGGTGGCCGAGATCCTGTATGTCGATACTGTGATACCCATAAATTCTCGATAATCGATTCCACGGTGCGCTCCTGCTGCTACTGTTGCACGCGCGTCTGCTCGCCCGTAAAACCGAAACCCTCGTATCGAGTTCCTGGCGAGCTCAGATTGATTGATATTCTTGGTTCGTTTGCTTCTCGTTTCATTCACTACCACCACCACCATCACCATACGCTGGATAGCATGCCAACAACGTTCGAGCAGCGGCCGAG
>NC_064874.1:26874402-26881902 GCF_943734745.1 Anopheles darlingi | reverse complement strand
AATGCTTACCTTCGGTTATACATTCCTCTTCATTCCTCGGGCGCCCGAGCTGAGAAAGAAGATTCATGTCATACCAACTACAATACCCTTGACACGTTTCACCAGTTTTATCAGCATTTATAGCGTGTGCGCGGCAACAAGTGTAGGCACTTCCTGTCGGTCCCTTGCAAGTGCTTACTCAATGCGCACACCCTCGACCGTCGATCGGTTGCTTTTGCTGTAGCAGATGGACGGCAGGAACGTGTTGCACAGTGCCATGTGGGGAAGATGGCTGATGCTTTATCACCATGCATGTCATGTTCGATAAGCCAGCAGCCCCCGCGGTGATAGTTTTACTTTATTGACCGACAAAATACGTCGCCCCTATGCTTCGTGGGAATATTTGTTGTGGGTGCTTTATTTGGCCCTTCTGGTTTCAATCGTGAAGATAAAAGTAAACCGAACCGATTCAGAATTTAAGCGCAAGTGTGTCCTTTCATAATGCAGACGGTTTCGAGGCCACGGTTTATTCAGTCAAAAACTTCAGTCAAAAAAAATCTATTCAAGGAAACTGTAACAACATAAAGGGAAGCTGTACTCAAAATTATGGATGAAAAAAGCAAAGTGATCTATATGAACTTCGGTAATGGGGAAAAAGTACTGAAGTACACTCATGGTACGATTTAGGACCAAATGTGTTTGCCTTTAATTTTGTAATGCTATTTGAGACGAGACTTGAATTTGGAATTTAAAGCTAATTTTGTAACAGCACTAAATGGTCAGTAAAGTTTTCAGGCTAGCCATGGCCCATAAATTCTGTAAATGACACTCTTACATTGATTTTTTCGACCAATTTAAAGAACTTGCTTACTTCGGCTACTATACGATGGAATTGATTTACTGAAATCGTTTTAAAAGAAATCCGGTCCACATAGTAAGCTTTGTATTTCTTTTTAACCGGAGACCGCTAACAATATCTCTTTAAAAAAAATCATTTTAACGAATTTAATACCTTGCTTTTCGTAGATCCTGCGTTCTCACGTGATGGTGCGAGTTGGTGGTGGATGGGACACGTTGGCTCACTATCTGGACAAGCACGATCCATGCAGATGCCGTTCACAGCATCGTTCATCGGCTTCGGCTCGTCTTATCACCAAAACCACCAATGCCAATGGGATTGAACTGCATAAGGCGCAAGTCCATTATGATCGGTATGTATATGTTTTTTTCGGCATCAACGATCGTCGATCGATGACATCTTTTCTCATTCCATTACTACAGTTCTGGTTCACCCTGGAAAGCTACTGGAGGTACCGGAGCGAACCAGAACGGTTCCCCAATCAACAGTGGCGGCAGCAGCAGCAATACCAATACGTTGTCGCCTCCGTCACGTGCTAGGAGCCGTAGTCGCAGCCCCAGCGCACAACGCCAACGGCCCCCAGCAGATCATCAGGTAAGCATTAGTCAATGATGGTCAATGATGATAGTCCTCAAATGTTCTATTGTTACCACTGCATGGATTACTTCTTCCAGGATAAGCTGCAACCACCGGGATCACCACTGAAAACATCACGCCGTTCGGTCTCACCAAGCCCTCGCCGGATGGTGACTGACGCCAGTGGTGCCAACACCAAGCGCAAACCAGTGAGCGGAAATGTTCCGTCGAACGGTGCTGTAGCGGCTACGGCCGTTGGAGTACACTTTGAATGTGATAAGGAGATGGCGGTCAATGGCAAGACCGACCTGACGACGGTGGTGTCGAATGCCGAGGATGACAAGAATCGTTACGAAAGCGTCAGCGACAACGGCAGCGAGATCAGTGATGAAGGTTACCGCAGTTTAGGTTTAGTGCATGGTGCCGCTCAGCAGATCGGAACGGGCCCCGGTGGACAAGGTACTGGACGCAAAGGTCTTGGCAATAGCCAACACTCGAGTGAGGATGCTGACACGAATGGTAAGAGTTCGGGCGGCGTGTTGAAATTGTTTGGCCTTTTTCCGTTTCTAAATTGCACAATTCGTCCTGTTGCAGCGCATCTCGATACGACCGGTTCCGATACCCAAACCAGCCCGACCGAGGATGAAGCGTCCAACAAAACGAACGACGAGGACGAACCCGATTTAGCAACTATCTCAGACTCGGAGGTGCCGGTTAATGGTGCTCTGGGAGCGGTAGATACCAGCAACCAGCACGATTCCTTGCTGCATGACTGTACGGATGGTGTGGATAGGGTGCGGAATGATGGGCCCACGAGCGCCTTCGAGAACTATGGCGTGTTCGTGAACGACGATGAAATTACGGTGGACATTGCGAATGCGACCGGTTTGCGGAAGACGGGCTTCTCCGATAAGATAATGGACCGTCCCATCACCGCCAGTGGTGGTTTGCTGGGTGCTGGGTGCAGTGGAGCGTCGGCCGGAACGCGTATCCCGCGTTCACCGGTAGCTCCCCGGCGCAAGGAAAGTACCGAGAGCAGCACCAGTACTCCGACGACGGTAACCGACGAGTTGGCGAGTGTTAGCGCTGTTGGTGGTAGAGGGGTTACGGGTATCGCATCCCCTCTTCATCAGCAACGCAAGCAACCGAACGTCAAATCGATAGCCCGCAAACCGAACGCACCCGCAGGTCCCGCTGTTGAGCCGGCTCCAGCGTCCTCCGGTACCAACACGTGGAGTGGCCGACCAGCGAAGAAGCGTTCCTCGTTGACCACGCAAACGTTCACCGGGAAACCGGCTACACCGGCACCATTCACTCGTAATTCGCCGGTACGTGCGTCACTCGGTGCGGAACGATCACCGATGATGGTTGGTACCGGAGGAACACGACGGTCCCTCAGGGCGAATCATGCTGGCACTTTCAATGGGAACAGTTCAGCCTCAGCAAATACATCACCAAGCAAGAGCTCCGATCCGGTCGCTCTGCTCGTGATGCAGATCAAAGAGACGCTCGATTCCGGTTCCGATAACACGCAAATCGTGGAACGCGTACGGCGGCTCGTCTCGCAATCGAGCGGTGAGACAAACAGCGAGTTTGCGTCCGATTTTACTACCGCCTGGGTGCACAGCAACGGTAATCTCGATCGGGCCAAGGTGATCATGGGTGTCGGGGATGGTACCGGAACACCGGAAGGATCACCACTCAAATCACAGGGATCACTATCGAAGCGTGCGAGCACCCTATCGACTGCCTCGGATAGTACGCAGGCAACGAACTGTCGCAGTGATCTGGCATCGGTGGTTTCACCGCGCCGACTCGACAAAGGCCTTTCCAAGATTCCGGCACCGGTACGCTCGAACACCGGTCTGTACTGACCAAGTTAATTTTCCCTCGATCGCTAGAGTTGCTGCAGTTGCCAGTGACCAGATGCTCGTGGGTTGGCAGATGCCAGTTCCTTAATATTGAATAGCTTTTAGGCAGCAGGCTCTGCTGGTACTGGAATAACCTTCCTTCTCCTTCCGGTGCATCTGGTTGTTGACTCGATTTATTGCAGACTTGCTCCCCTCGCTCCTTATATTCGTTGATCGTAGCGTTGGCATTCATCTGCGTTTTTCATTTCGAATGTTGTAAGAAGCGACGAACAGTTTTTGTTGTGAAACTGACTGTTTTTTTTTGTTTCCCAATCATATCAGTTTTAAGATGAATAAATGGAGGAATCATCATGTCATCAGAAACAGGCGACCGTTGGACGGGGGATAAAGTAGAAGCGGAATATCTGGTACCGTAGAGCAATGAACACTATACGCTTTCAGAGTTCAATTGCCAGCAATGGGGCATTGACTGCAGGAGTTTGCGTGCGTTAGTATATTTTTTAAAGGACCCTAGAGAAATCGTAGTTTGCCTTGGAAGCTTTTAGAAGATTTTCGCATGACATACCATGAAGAACCATGCCGGATGAGTATGATGAAACAAGTATGACTGACTTTTGCTTTTTTACCGAAGTAGCATAGGAATCGCAAGTGCGGAATGCAAGTAAAGGAAACGGTGTTTTAGGCATGCCGCAAAGGCCAAAATGCGTGCTTCAACGCTAGATGATAGAAGAAATCGATAGGATACGTAACTCGATGGACAAGATGTGAGAGGAATAATTGTTTTATTTTTTTTTTTGATCCAATCCAAACGCATTTTTTAAACGACGCACTATCCCATCTCCACCTAACAAAATAGTAATCTCAAAGCAAAGCAAGATGGAGGATCCGTTGCCTGTACCGGGGAATCATGCTCAGTTGATTGATCTACTCTGTCCTCCTTTAAAAGCCAGCAAAACTCCAACACTAACAGTGTATTAGGAAATCAAAAAGTACGAATTTGAACGCGTCCATTAGTACCAGTACTAGAGCAAAAACGTCTTCAGGAACACATATATACCGATTACGACGACGACAGAAGTGGTTCAATATTTAAATTTGGGCAATTAGCAGTTTACCATGACTTTTGAAAACGTATCGAATCAGTATAACCGAAAATTGGGACAGAGCGTGCGGAAAGCGCACGGGGAAATTGGAACGGAACGGAAGGGAAGTTATAACAAAGCAATGGATCATCGCATGATGTTAAGCGGGATGGCAATTATTATCAGGCAGTGAAGAGAATACACGTGGCGGAGGAAATGTGCATAATCAAAGTGTGCTGTGCAATAACTATGCACTCGTTGAGTTTTTCGGTTGTACCCTAGATACGTTCGTTGTGCTGACAGTGGTGGCAACTTGGTCTAGGATAAAACCTTATATAGTTAAGTGAAGAAAAAAAGTTACTAACCAACCGCAGTTATTGAAAGAAAATCAAAATCAACAAGACAAAAAAAACTCACGATTATAAACTAGTTTGTAATGCGAATTGTTTAAAGTTTTCATTTTTGCTGTTTTTTTTAAACCTTGTATCGAGTATTCTGCGATACCCCCACGGCGGGGAAACTGTAATGCAAATGGAATCAATATCTATTTTGTGTATTGATAATAAACGTGAATAAAGGCATTGCCTGCGACCCGTACTCAAGCGTTATTAGTATATAGCGAGCGGCGAATCGGACGGATGGATGAAGATCACACTACAAACACCGAGATGTTCTCCTTTGGAAAACGCAAATTTTGTTTTATTACTCTACCTCTTTTTGCAGTTCATGTACACGAGTTTATGTCTATAAGCCGCGCATCGATGGTCCTTGTCCATGCGTGTTTAATGTTGGTCCCAACCGTAGGATTTTCCCGGCGTTGGTAATTTTGCACTCGCTCTATTCGTAGCAGAAATCTATACATGAGCATCCGTTCGGTCACCGTTCTCCAGCGTCAAGAACTTACCCCTTTTCGGCCAGCAGCTTCTGCGAGGTAAGATCGATTGGTGGAGCTACCTCACGGCGAGCATCACGGATCACATAGTGATTAGCGGACAACCTGCCGAATGAAATAAAAGATGATAAAGCGTTGCAATGCAGAGTTCACAATTCGGCCTGTCGTCCCTCGTTGGTTTGCTTACTTGTGGGCCGGTCCATCGGGCAAATTCGGTGGCGGTTGAGTGCGGGCCGCAATACCGTCCTCGAAGCGCAGAGCGTTGGTATGCTTACGCTGCGAACGAATCCCCGGATCATTACATAATGTTTGTTAGTTTGAGGACGGTATATAAAGGACCTATCGCATCCTGCGGAACACTTACGCCAAGCAGGAAATTGCGCAGCTCCTGCAGCAACGGAGAAATATCACGACGAACGACTTTCGACATCGCGGCACCTGAATTCAGTTCGAGAAACGGAACACGAAACACTCGGTGCTTGCTCGGTCTTTTGGTTGTACAAAAAAAAAAACACTTTGTTTTGATTTTTTGACAGTTGACATGCCCAGTGGTTGGTGCTCTGTAGAAGAATCACAATCAAAGTTTCCCTTTTCGGCCAGAGATGCGGTCAGCTGCTTGAGATCTGCGCGGAAGAAATGCCGGTGCGGAGTTTTAGTGAGAGTATTTAATTTGGCTATCAGCATGCCTTATCGACTAATTAGTGGTAAGTTCAAGACCAGGAAGTTCTCGGTGATGCGTACGGTGATTCGGCTGTAAAGCGCCATGGATGATGGAACCAAAGAGCGAAGATAAATCCGGTAGTTTGGTGAGTAACATCGTTGGATACACACATTGCTGGAAAGATTAATCGTCATTTAACATTACAGCCTGATTTTGCTTGCGACAACGGTTTAAACGCAGAACCGAAACCACAGCGTGCTTGTTTCGCTCGTAAAAAGCGAACTCGTACTACCTCGTGGAGTGAATTTCCGGGCCCAAAAGAAGCAGCTGATCTGTGCACAGAGTCGAAAAGATCGAAACAATAGTTGAGCGCAGTTGGCCAAAAGCCACACGGACGGGGTCGGTCTCTATATCTACTTGCGAATGCCCTCGGAGAGTACACAAAATGACGAACGAATCCGGTAACCAACTATACCGCGATGCGATTAAAGCGATAGAAACATTTTTACTGGGAATGAGTTTTCGTCTGCCGGAAGTATACAGCGATATTGAACGTATAAGAGCAGCACTAAGTGAAAACAAGAAGCTACCCAACTCTCGTCAGCTCGACAGGTAAGATTGCCATTCACTGATTGCTAAAACGAGATCTAAATCTTTTTGCTTACACTTCATTCTAGCGGCGTAAGTAAAGCCATTTCATCCAACGTCGAAGCAGCAGTGGAATGTGGCAAAGCAATGAGGTGTTTCGATGGCAGTAAGACGCTGTAAGAAATACGAAACTGATGAAGCTTCATTGATTAATTGTAACGTTCTCTGTCGTTTATATTTAAGTGAAAATGCGGAAAAGCTGCTGCAAACAATGCTGCACAACTGCAAGCTTGTTCAAGGCTGTATTCAAACATTGCCCTCTGATACGATGGATTCATCACGAATCGAAGAAGTTGGTACTCGCTTAGCACATGTAGGCGAAGGAGCACAGCTAACGCACGTGTTGTTAGTAGAAGTAACGGAGCTTGCGATGGCATCGAATGCATACTATCTTGGTGGAAGGACGCTAATCGTACCATCAGCCCCAAAAGGTTTGGCAGACGATATGACAATGTATTGTGCGTTAATTTCTTCCGAATACAGCAAAGCTAACGAAAAGCGGCCCGGTTCAAAATTTGACCTCTCGTGGCCTCGGTTTGAATTGCCTGCTATAGAGCCCAACGTTAGATCACTTCAGTTGTAGGAATAGCTGATGTTTTAAGAAAATCAAGCCTTGAATTATTGCTTACACCACTCTGTTGTATATAACCGTTACACAAAATAATAGAAAGTGAATATTGACAGTAAAAAAAAACCATTTAAGATAAGTTTTTCGTATTCTGGGCATTTCTTTGTTAGTTTAGCGAACTACTTTTGGTACTGTGGCCGTTGCTTGACGAGAAAAATAACCGTTGTTATGAGAAACACAATCGTATCCGTGCTGCCATCTCGTCGGCCATTGAATCTGTTTATTAGATACACACAAGCTAGTAAAGTACCAATTACACGGAAAACTGACCATCAGACTATTTTAAAATAAAAAATAAATATTT
>NC_064874.1:26866902-26869402 GCF_943734745.1 Anopheles darlingi | reverse complement strand
AGGTTCAGTCAGCGGGTGGGAGCAGTAGTAGTAGAGCTCCGCTATACTCGACACAGGTCTCGGAACCGGACCGGGGGTCCCAACAGCAGCAACAGGACGATGCGCAGGCACAGGAAGCGGGCCCAATGTATGATCGTGTGTTCTATCGTGCGATGATGAAAAGTCTGGACAATATCTTCTCTCGTGGTGAGGAAGAATTTAATGACACCAGCTACTCCCGGCTGTCGGCCTCGCGTTCGATCGACAATCTACCGGCCACGGTGGGATCCTCCAGCTCGGAGGACTCACCGTACTATGTGCGCGATTCCGATCGCAATCGGTCCATGTTTCGGCGCGAATGCTTTCTGGTGGGCGGTCGAGGCGTTCCTTCAACGACTGAACGTAGGGGAGAGGATGGGGAAGAGGAAGAGATGGGTGGTCGCGGAGAAGCGGCCACCGTGGCCAGTGTTGACGGGAGCCATAGCAGCACGACGGTCAGTACGACGGAGACGCCTAGCGTTGGTCGATTGCAAGAATCGTTCGGCAATCTCGAGATCGCCAACGGTGCTGGTCACTCGGGCGGTAGTCAATCCACGACTGGTAGCGGGGACGATTCGTTTGTATTCCTACCACCGGTCACATCCCGCAAAAGTTCCGTGGTCACGTTTCGGCCCGAGGTGGACGTGCGTGGTAGCACCGATTATGAATCGATATTCGATCCGATCTCGTTGCTACGCACGTCATCGATCGCCGAGGGTGACCGTGTGCCGGGCTCGCTTCTAACGTTGCCGGCTATGCAGACACTGCCACTCAGAAGCACCGACGGTTCGTCGGAAGGTTCTTCGATTGGCGGACGTCCGATCGATGAATTCGATCATCATCACCGGCCATTCGATAGCTTCCGACATAAGCTCGACCGCACGAGAGCCAAAGGGAAGTTTAAGTTGACCCGACTGTTTGGGTTCGGCAAGCGGCAAGACAAGGCGAACGGAGGAGCGGCCAGTGGGGTTTCGATTGCCGGTGCGCATCAGAAAACGCGTCGACTCGTCCAGCACAAGAACAGTATTCATCTGAAGCGACCCACGATAGTCAACAGCAACCGAGCGGCGGCCGATCAGGATCGGTTGCTACTGATCGACACCGACACCGCTGGTAGTGGGGGTGGCAGCACCGGGGGAGTCGTTGGTGGTAGTGGGGCAGTCGGTCCCAACGTTGGACTAGAGCGTGACGAAACACCGTACGGTATGATACGCCGTACGGATAACTATTGGATCGTGCAGAGCAACGAGAAGAGCCGTTTCGATCCGTCCGCGTGAACGAACGGCCTGACGCCGGAAGGCGTTTTCGGTTCCAGTTTTATTGGAATTTAGACGTGCCAGTGTCCCGATGTTGGCGAAGATCGAGCTGTGGTCTGTAAGGCATTTGAGTTGCAATGTGTTTTAGGATAATTGTTTTTATCGGAAATTTTTTTGGTTGCGTCATCGAAACCACCAACCCTGACCGTCTCGATGATAATACCTTTGGTCGAAGAGAGCGAAAAAAAAAACGCTGTCGCACCCTTATAGAGAGAGAGATATATATGTATATATACCTCCAGGTTGTCTGCATTTACTTATTCGACGGAACAATCACACCGTTCCGTGGGATGCGAGTTTTGTTTTAATCGTCCCCGACATTCCTCCGCTCCGAGCTAATCTTTTTCGATTTCTTTGCCCATTGGAATCAGCCTACAGTGTACTACAACTAGTTAGCGCTCGAATAGTAGGTACTGTGGTTGTTCTGTGGTTTTCGTGGGTTCAGAATGCCGTTGTGATCGTTGCTACGCAGATGATCGTGTGCTCCTTGTTTGATGTTGTGTGATCGTGATCGGGCGACGCTGGCTGGATGGAACCCTTTTCCCTTTCAACACTGCTAAAACTCAAATCCATTCCTGTATTTTAACTAAACAAACATCCTAATATCCTTAATCTAAACGTAGAAAGCGCAGCAAGGTTTCCATCACACTGCCAGCTTTCCTGCCATTCACTTGGCGAATGCGTGGTTTAGAAGACGTTAAACCATGGATGGTAACTCACCAGGGAGAAACGGTTGAAGGGTAGAAATGGATGAAGTGCAACTAACTTACCTACTTGCTTCAGCTACGTGGTGACGGATCTAAGGATGTGGTACCAAAGCGTTGCGCCCAGACAATTCTGTGTCCCTGGCTCAGCAGAGCGGCGACGCGCAAAATATCTAATTCAAACCAAATCCTTTCCCTTGGATACGAAGCTCTAGCAATGTGGTTTATAGAGATGAAAACGAAAAAAAAAACTCTTACAAATTATTCTGAGCAAAACAGAAAAGGAAGGAATGGATAAGGAATTCCCTGTCGCAAAGAATGTTTAACAGGGCTGGCGTTGAAGTCAGGCGCCACAACAGCGTGGGAGGTAGTAGTGCGAACGCGTTTCTACTTAAGCGCTCCGCCAAACAGCGTGTTATCACAGCCATAGTTATGATAGAAAGGACGCCTAAAGTGGTGGAA
>NC_064874.1:26849402-26864402 GCF_943734745.1 Anopheles darlingi | reverse complement strand
ATTTTAACAACAGTCACTTTGAATGTTCGAAGCTGTGGTATTTAAATACAGCAACAAGATCGCATATTCATAGCGTTGGCAGAAATAATTATAGAGTCAATACTCGACTTACCAACTTGCAGGGAATTTTCCAGTGATTGGAAGAAATTTAGCAATGAAGATTGTTTTTTTGAATTTTAAAACAACTCATGGCATCTTTTCTCAGGTTCACATTACTTCCCGTATCGGCCGGAAATTAACTTTGCGTTCGAACGAGAGACGAAATCATACGGCGGTGAACCGGTGTACGAGGACCATCATTACGACAGTGCTTCGTACCACGATTACGCCTACGAGGGACCACGGAGCGGATCGCAACAGGGAGGCCACAGTAGTAGCAGCCGAACATCGGCAACACGTGTTCCGACCATGGGTATTACCGCCACCGGCCATCGGCGCTCGTACTCTAACATTTCGAGCGCCATGTACAGTAGCAATATTAACCGAGGGTTTCATATGGACGGCGATGAGCTCAGCGACCGATTAGTGGAGGAAGCGACCTATAAGTTTAGTGAGCTTTATCTTCCACAAGACTCCGCCAGGGAAGCGGAAGTGGGCGCGGACGGTTTGAGTCTGCAGTCGTCCAGTACGACTAAGGCGGCACACGATAGTGGCAGCACGTCGTTTCAAGCGACTAATCGGATGCACCAGTACGAGAATGTTCCGGCCTTTTTCCGTCGCCAATCGAGTCTGCAGACACACTATCCAAGTAGCCCGGACCCTCGCGGTGGTCGACACTCGTCCGGCGAGTTTATGGCCGGGATGCGCGACACGATGATGCACGATGAACAGCGGCCTTACACGGTGCTCGGTCTCGAGCATGGGGAGCTAGGAAGCCTAAGACCACAGACAAAGCTACGGTCAAGCCTTAAGAAGTACAACAGCCAACAACAAGCACCGCATCATCAGCAGCCGTCATCGACGGGAGGCGTAGTTGGGGCCAATCCACAGAGCAAGTACGCGGCCGTCGGTTGTACGGGTGCGGTGAGCTATGGTTCCCATGCCGTTGCCAGTTCATCATCGGTCACTAATGCCACACCGCCCGACAGTCTTACCAGTGACGATAGCTCATACTTGAGTGCTAAGGATAACTCTTCATCCATATCGTCGCAGAGTCGAGTACGCTTTACGCCTGAGATCCTGCTCGACGTGAATCCCGGTACCACGTTACAATCGCCCGTGTCGACCGGATTGATCGCTGCCGGCTTACCATCACCATCCAGTGGAGGACCAGGATGCGCACAGGGTAAAGATCGGCGCAGTTCGTCCTCGAGCAGCATCATGTTAACGGCTACTCCTGGTTCGGGAGCCTCATCTACATCAGTTTCGCGACGCTCGAACACATGCGATACCGGTCAATCCTAGCAGTACGTTAAGACCTATATGGTATAGTGTGTGTGTGTATATCGTATGACCATCGAACATGAAACGAAGTGTTCTTTGGTGTTTTTTTAAATTTAAATTACTTCACCATTCCAATACTCTTTCTCTCGTTGAAACGGAACATTCCACGGAACTATCTGCCCCTTGCTTATGGCGCAAAGGCCAGTATAGTTCCTCCGATGCTGGTATGTGAAACTCGGTATTCCAATGGTGGCATCATTGCGATTTCCGGTATGATACTGTATTCTTATTTACTGTAGGGTTACCCATGAAATTGGCTGTGATACATCGATTATTTACGCTACGATCGTGGTCTCAACAAAATGGCAAAAGTTATGGACCATATGGCAACCGCTACTGGCGATTGATCGATCTAGTGTTTTTTTAATTTAATTCAGTAGTGTTTTGGTTCAGGATTTGCGTGTGTGTTTTTAAACGAGTGTGTAGGTTTACAAAATTTAGATGATTATCATTTCGCACAAATGATCACTGCATGATTCCACCAATGGTGGGGCAGAGTTAATATATAGAGACACCCAAAGAGAGGGCCAACTAATCACCAAACTACCTTTCTGGAGCCACGTGTTAATGGAGCACAGTCGAACATGAATTGAATTAATTACTGAATTGACGCCCTAGAGCAAATATTAGTTTTTAAAATTATTGTACGGAAATATTTAATCCACAACAAAGAGCACAATTTACGAGTTGCATTTCCGCGTAGCTATTCGAACGACAAACCCCTCATTAACTGAGCATCTTCAAGACATTCCAATTGCATTTACTGAAGATTAAGGGAACAAATTGTTGCCAAAAGTGGTTTAATCATTTTGGAACGCGCGCAACGCGAATCCAATGTAAGCAAATAACTCAATCGTCTTTACAAATAAACCGTGGAAACTGTAAGGTAATTGCAAGCGGAATTCCAAGTATAATCCATAGAAAAGAACTGGTATACTCGTACAGGATTTGGTTTTAATGCGTTGATGTAACAGGGTATTAAACCCAGCATACCACATAGGAACCAAACACGTAAACACAATTGGTTCATTTGCAAGCTGTAATACTTATCTAGTCCCTAGCCTTCGGTCCAAAACCGGTTGTACACTCGAGTGTCTATTAGGAATTGTAAAGGTATATATAAACAAAAAAGCAAACGTAATACTGCAAAAAGATTCCCAGAGTATTAGTCGACCCCGGTATGATAGATTTTGCGCGTCTGCTGTGTTTGATTGCAGAGGAAGCGTATATGCCGCACACTTTAACGTATGTCCTGCCTAATCAGGGAAAGATATGTGCGTTCGGTTTTTTTTTCCAGTATCAACGTTTCAAGGGTTACAGTAGTGCATTAGTTATGTTGTGGAGATAACGGAGCTAACTGCTAACTTCTATACCCCAGTCCGCAAAGAAATAAATAAGAGAGAGAGAGAGAGAGAGAGAGAGAGAGAGAGAGAGAGCGAGAAAGTTTGTATAAATTTCATCCAAGGAAATCGGTGGTATATAAAGTATTAATGGTGCTGCAGCAACTGTACGAAAGAAATTGAAAGAGTAAATAGAACTTATATTCATGATGCGGTGTTTTACACTGTTCGCTCATGGGAAAGAAATGACGGACTATCATAGGGAATAATTAGAGACCAAATAATTTAGTCTGGTTAATGACTCTGGGTATTATCCTGCTTTCTTGCTGCTTTCTTTCACTTACGGTCTAAATATTTTATGTAAAAAAGTATAACATATATTTCGCATTTCGAATGCATTCTATACAACTGCTTCGAATGGCTGTAACATTGATGTGTACATATTAAAAAAAAAACAGCTCAAAAGGTTCTACCAACAGGTTAACATTTCAGTAGTTTGACTGCTACATGGAATAAAAGGCAATTTTTATGCCCCGTAGTGAAGGGTAAGGCGTTAATGTTAAAAGCTAGCATAATGAGTAAATTCAGCACAAAGTCGCGAAGAAACATTCACCAGTTTGTCGCTGCCTCGGAAGACATTCTCCAGGTGCTTCATGACGGTTACCATATCCGGGCGCTTGGAAGGATCGTCGGCGGTACATGCATGACCATGCAGCAGCATATAGTAGCAATAGAGTGCACCGTTGCGGTCTTTTGCGGCTCTCTTGTCCATGAGATCGGCGATGAGCACTTTCTCGTGTACTGCGCGTGTCATAAAGTCCTTCAGATGCTTGTCAAGGCGCCGCTCGTCCCAAGCTCGCAATCCCGTCGCTATCTCGTATAGCACCACACCAAAGCTGTACGTGTCGACCTTCGTGCTAAGCACCTTTCGATCGTAGAACTCTTTCGGAATGTATGGTCGCGTACCGTAAACGCGTGAGATAACTGTGGCCGAATCCTCAGCGGCACCCTGGCGTGTCAGCCCAAAATCCCCTATTCGTGGCTGCTTGCTTTCGGTCAGCAGAATGTTTCCCGGTTTGATATCACCGTGGATAAACGGTTTTTCGCCGAATGTGTGTAGATACTGAAGTCCTCTGTTATTGGGGGGAGTTAACATGTTTGAAAATGTGAATGATATAGATCAATTATGTGTCGAATCTGTTAACCGACTACACATACCTGGCCGTTCCGCATGCAATATTCATCCGTTCCTTCCAAGTCAGAGTCGATACGGCACGGCGTGCGAATAGACTCTTATCCAACGATCCACCGGCCATATACTGATACACAATGCATGGTTCTTCTACAAAAAAAACACAAATAAGAACAGCTGTAGTGTCTCGCCTTTTATCGAGTGCGCTTGGCCCTCGCGCCCGCTACTTACTGTCAACGCTAAACCCGAAGACGGGTACGATATTGTCATGGCGACACGCATTGAGAAACCGTAGCTCGTTGAAACTCTGTTCCATCTGCAACCGTCCCGCAGCACTGGTTTTTATTTTGCTTTGATCGATCCGTTTGATCGCCATATAGGTGTGCTTGAACACTCCGAGATATACTGTACCGAAGCCGCCCTTGCCCAGAATATGGCGCTCACTCCAATTGTCCGTTGCTTTGGTAAGCTCCGCGTAGGTCATTCTAGGTGTTTGCGACACATCGGTTATTTCATTCGCAAAAGGATTGTCATCGTTAGCGTTCCCAGCGGCTTCCGATGATCTACGGGGTTCATTCGCCGGTGGCGGTTCGCCATTAAGAAGTTTAGAAGTATTGTCCGCCACCGGTTCATTCAACGATGGTTGCTGTGGAGGCCTCGCCGGCGCACGGTTAGCCAACGGTTTGATTAGCACGTGATACCGCGGGTCCACGTATTGCTTCATGAGGTCCATGCACTCGTAAAGCTTTTCGCGTGACAGCACAATGAATAGTTCCGTTGGGGAGTGATTGTAGTTTGCCCATTTTTCCAACAACGCCGCACCCGTGGATCGGTTATTGATCGTACAGCACTGCCTCAGATTCTTGTGGGAAAAACAGAACGCGATTAGAGAGAACATCCGGATCCTGCATGGTGACGAGTACTTACATCCAACTCCACGTCGGTAAAACCCATTTGCTTCGTCCCCAAATCATACCACTTGTTGCTGCGATCCAGTACGCTAGCTAGGCCTTTGCGCACCGAGCTAGGAATTTCGTATATGTATTCGAAAACCAACCAGGAACGTTCACCTTCGGGCTCAGTCTCGTTAAGGTTTGTGGCCGTTGTCTGAATATCCTCTGCCATTGTGATGGGCATTCTTGAATGCGTATTGTGCAGGAACCACCTGTTTGTGACGAAACATGAACAATCGGTCTTGGTAGAAAGTGGGAAATCCCAACCTGATACCAGATTCGACGTAGTTGTTGACGAAAAAGAAGAAAAAACAAAAAGCAACGATAGTTTGACAGCTCGTGTTCAGCACAGGTGTATCTACTGTGTTTGAAACGAGCGGGTTCCCGTGCGACTAATTTAGGGGGTAGTATTTCTTAAAGAGGATTCTTAAACCGTCCTGTTATCATTATGGAACAGTTTATCTATCCTTTTATCGATTTATCGTGCAACAATTCAATCGTCCCATGGTTTATTATTTAACGAAGATTCGATAAAAAAACTCAACGCTAGTCAACTGTCAAAAATACAAACCTTCCAGAGCGCGGGTTCCGGCGATGGAGTTTTATGGATTATCGTATCGTCTTTGTGTTATTTAAAACCAAAAACCGCAGCAAGAATGTCTCGAAAAGGGGCATCGTCAACGGAACCCCTCAAGCAGATGAGTTTAAGAAATTTCATCGCTAAGAAAGAAACCAGCAAAAAGTCCAGGTAAGTGCGTTCGAGTGGCCTGTTGTTCGTGCCCAAATCGTTAATACAAAGCCCGGTTTCCTTAGCACTCCACCGCCAGAAAAGGAATCACAAATATCCTCGACTACGAATCCGGATACAACGATATCGCCCAGCATTTTTAAACCGAAAGCACCTTCGTCGGTAAGTTGGTCGGCATGTGGGACATTTGTTTGTGGCACATTTCGTGATTACTTTGTTCGTTTCATTGTTAGCGCGCAACAGCTTCGACCGTCGTTAACTTATTGCTTACCGATTCGGACGATTCGAATAGCTCCCCGAGAAAAGCGACTTCCGATAGGAATCGGCTCTCTCCGCGCAACATCTTCAAGCAACAAACAATCGAACTGAGCAGTAAAGCTGCCGAGGCGCTCGATGAGTTCGATTTGATGGTAGAGAATCATCCTGATCGCGGTGGTTCGATTGATCAGTCGAAAACGATCGAGCTAAATCTTGCCGAAGACTCCCGGTATGTGGAGGCCACAAAGAAGCTGCAGGAAAACCTGCAAAAACTTTCCAACAGTCCGGTGAAGGTAACACCCAAGTTCCAGTACAAACAGCCGAAAGCATCTCGCTTTTCGTTCGATCTGAAGGGCGAGCATGTATTCGGAAACCAATCGGACGAAGATGATATTTTCGAGCGTAAGAAGAAGCCTGGTTCCACTTCAACACCTGTCTTGAGTGATCCTGTATCGACGAATAGTGTTCCTGCAGCAGCGACAACACCACAATCACGTAACAATTTTTTCACTGCCATCGCCACACCAAAGGCTCAATCGCATCCGGTGACTGATGGGAATGTTTTACCAAAACTGAACAAATCATCTGAGCTGAACCGATTGCTAAGTCCTACGAAGAGCACTCACAATATCCAGTTCGATGAGGGCTTGCCGACCTTCCTCGATGAGGTAAACAGTAATCCAGCCTTTAACTCGAAAAGCCTGCACGAGCGGGACATACGGAAAAACGGTCGTTTTTTAGTCGAGATGCGCCTCGGATTGCTGGAACGGTTTTATGATCTGATCGCACAAGTTCCATCGGAAGCATTACGGCGAGTTGACAACAGCTTCAACGTTGATTGCTACGAACGCCTTAAAACCACAATTGATAGTATTCGTGGTAAAATTAAGGTGATTTTTTTTCTTAAATTTTTGTGAAAATTACTGCTACCTTCTGTACACTGAGCTTTATTGTGTCTCTGTTGCAGGTCAATGAGCGAGTGTTGGAGAACATGCGACGCTTGAGCAAATCAAAAGCCACACCAACCAACCCCAGCCAAGGCACACCAGTACAACCAGACAAGGTACCGATCGTGTACGATCTTTCGTTCGATGGCGAAGCAGATGAGGTGGAAAGTGATTACATTGAAAGCTCACTAGCGCCTGTGACTGACCGGACGAAGGATTCGATACCATCACATTCACCAGCAGCTTCAGCAGCATTTCCCAGGGGGACTTCGTCCGCAATCCGCTCCATTAGCTCCAGTGTCCCAACGCCGAAATCCACCGCCGGAAGTGCATTTGTCTTCAAAAAACCTATCGCCAGTACCCTGCTTAATACTTCGGAGGCTGCACAACGATCGAGTGTTTCAGTCTCGGGAACCGTCAACTTCGACGAGTATGAAGATGATGATCTGGTCAACGAAGAGGACATTCTGAACAGTTTACACGAAGCCGAACTAATCGATCGTGGCAAATCGGTGCAAACATCGCTCGGCACGATCGATCTCGTCACACCGGATACTTTATTAAGGAATCCGAATGCCGCACCTTCACGAATCACCTTCCCCGTAGAGCCGGTGCCCAAAGCCCCCCCTGGCCCGGTGATGGCCCCACGGAACACTCAGTTCATTGAGGAAATTCATTCTCAAGTTGATGACGATGGGTGGCAGGTGTACGATGCGTCCTTGTTTGATGAATCGATCGAGATCGTACCTGACGACGGTCCGAGCACTCGTACCTCTGCTGCATCGTCCAAAGCCACTGGTACCGGCAATGATCCAATATCAGTCCCCGCCACGGGCACCGAAATCGGACGGTTTCATGAGGGTGTGCGGAACGATGGGATTACGGGAGAGTTCGACGGTATGGGCTATCCTCACTCGAGCCGTCTGCAGATGGTGTTCAAGGAGACATTCGGTTTGCGTACGTTCCGGCCAAACCAGCTGCAGGTCATCAATGCTACACTGCTCGGTAGAGATTGCTTCGTGCTGATGCCGACAGGAGGAGGAAAATCGCTCTGTTATCAGCTGCCGGCTCTGTTGACCACCGGCGTTACGATCGTGGTAAGTCCGTTGAAGTCGCTGATTCTGGATCAGGTGCAAAAGCTGAACACGCTTGACATACCAGCGGGCAGTTTATCGGGAGAGGCACAGATGGCCGACGTGCAGCGTATCTACGATGATCTGTATAGTAGCTGCCCGGTGCTGAAGCTGCTGTACGTGACTCCCGAGAAGATAAGCTCGTCGGCAAAGTTCCAGAATTTGCTGAGTGCGTTGCACCGGCGCCGGCAGCTGGGACGCATTGTGATCGACGAGGCGCATTGCGTTTCCGCTTGGGGCCACGACTTTCGACCCGATTACAAGCGGCTGTATATGCTGCGCGAACAGTTCCCCGATGTGCCGATCATCGCGCTCACCGCTACGGCCAATACCCGCGTCCGGATGGATGTGATAACGCAGCTCAAACTGCAACCCGATACGCGCTGGTTTTTGAGTAGCTTCAATCGGCCGAATCTGAAGTACCTAGTGCTTCCCAAGAAGGGAGCATCAACAAAAGGTGAAATGATCAATTTGATAAAGGCAAAGTTCGCTCGTGACACCGGTATCGTCTATTGCCTGTCAAAGAAGGAATGCGACCAGCTGGCGACTGACTTCCGGAAGGCGGGCATTAAGGCAAAGAGTTATCATGCTGGCTTGACCGATACGGTACGTGAGGCCACGCAAAAGGAGTGGATCGGCGACCGAATTAAGGTGGTTTGCGCAACGATCGCGTTCGGTATGGGGATCGATAAACCAGATGTGCGTTACGTGCTGCATTACTGCATGCCGAAATCGATCGAGGGGTACTATCAGGAATCAGGGCGTGCTGGACGAGACGGTGAGATCGCGACGTGCATCCTCTACTACAACTATTCGGATATGCAGCGCTATAGGAAGATGATGGACAGTATGTAATCTTATGCAGTGCTGCTAGAATCAATTTCTCATCAATCACTTACTTTTCTTTTCAGATGATACGAGCATTTCGTTCGAGGCGAAGCAAATTCACATGAACAATCTGTTGCGGATGGTGAATTATTGCGAAAACGTTACGGATTGCCGGAGGACCCAGCAGTTGGAGTATTTCGCCGAGTACTTCACGAGTGAGCAGTGCCTGTCCAATCGGGATACGGCTTGTGATAATTGTCTGATGCAAGGTGAGTACCGTACGCTCGATGTCACCGATGATTGCATCATGGTGGCGAAAGCGGTACGAGAAATATGCGGTGGTCGCAGTCGTTTTACGCTACTGCACATGGTCGAAGTTCTAAAGGGGAGCGAAAATAAGAAGGTGCTGGAAAATGGCCACAATCGTACCCCGTACCATGGTAAGCTGAAGACTTGGGAACGCTGCGACATCCAGCGGTTATTGCGAAAGTTAGTTCTGGAGGAGTACCTGAAGGAGGATCTTATCTTCAGCAACGATATCCCGCAGGCATATCTGCGCATTGGTGGTAAGATCGAACAGCTAGTGTCTCGCCGCGCACGAATTAGCTTCTCGATCAAGCAAAAACAACTTGCCAAGAGTGGAAGGGCAGCCGTGTCGGCGACGACACCATCCGCACCGACCTTCGATACGCAGTTGGCGGGCAAGCTGAAGGATCTACAGACGCGCTGTTACAACGATCTGCTCGAAGTGTGCCGTGCGTTTGCAATGCAGCGTGACGTCACGCTTGCTTCGATCATGAACATTCAAGCACTGAAGACGATGTCCGAGATGCTGCCGGAATCCGCGGCCGAAATGATGGCAATGCCGCACGTTACCAAAGCCAACTACGAAAAGTATGGCAAGCCGTTGCTCGAAATCACCCAGAACTATGCGGCCGAAAAACTGTGCTTGCAAATGGACGCACAAGACGACGTTGGTGGTGGTGGAGGTGGCGGCGGTGGGGAAGGAAGTGATAGTGACTTCAGTGGCGGCAGCGAATATGGTATGATGGATGGAATGGATTGGGGCTCGCTGGCTCGGGCTGCTTCCTCGCAAGACGGTGCCGGTGGGGGTGGTCGTAGAGGGTATAAACGACAACGGAGCTGGGGTGCTGGTGGTGCAGGTGGTTCCGAGAAACGAACGAAGCGGGTTAGACGTGGCACGGGCAGACGGAAAGCGTCCACCAAAGGCGGTGCAACTGCTAAGGCAGGATCAGCGGCAACGAGCAGTAAGCGTACACCGTCTACAGCTGCCCGTGGCGGTAGGGGTGGTGCAACACGAGGCCGTGGCGGAAAGGGATCCAGTTCCACAGCGGGAAGAGGCGCTGGAGGTGCTACAGGATTTGGACTGCTACCGATGCCCGGTGGTTACTGAGATTAATGTCGTAACAGTTTGTTTAGTATTTTTGAACGTGCGGGTGCGGGACCCACAATCCAATAAATGTGACCAATGGTGGTTAGAATTGTATTTTGCTATGCAACCGTATATTGTCTCGTCGATTAATATCGATCACCGAACCAACCCAAACCACGCCTAAAACGGAAGGGGTCCTATAATACAACAGTAAGGGTAGGCTAAGTAACATCCAAGTAGTCAGTGAAAGTCAGTGGATTGGGAAGGAACTGCTGGCTTGTGGTCGAACTAAAGCTATTTAAAGCCGAAAGAGCATTAAATGCTATAACAGCACCAATACAGCACCGGGCAGAAGGTTTGAAGAGGAGTTGTCATCCACCCGCTGGTAACGGTGTGGCATGTCGCGGTCACATATCCTTCGGAGTCGTACCCATCGACCAAAGCAGCGGTTCTTCGTTAACGATCCGTACACGATCGCTCGAGTAAGTGTTGGAGGTGCTTACCAGCGAACCGAACTCCATGATGCGCTGCGTGAGGTTCCACTTGAGGCCCTCGGTCGTGCAGCGGCAACTGTGCCCGATCGGAACCAGCGAGCACCAGATGCTCTCGTGCACGAGCCGGGGTGGAATGTCGATCACATGGTCACCTGGTTCGAGTAACCAGGTAAGTGAATTGCTAGAGCGTAAAAATACAGGCACACCGGGAAGGATGGTTTGCGCTAGAAAGAGCGTATTGATGTTGGCCATAATCTGATCAAGGCGACCGGACGATTCGCATAGGGTTAGCACGCGCGCTACCTCGTTTGTCTGCGAGCGGAGCACTTTAAGTGATTTCGTGAAATCGGTAGCATTCTGATCCGGCGTGCGTACGATCTGGTGAAGGGGAAAAGATACTTCTGCGGAGTGAATATGGATGGTTTCCATTAGCAGGTTCTACACTACACCATACCTACCGTGCAGTTCAATTGTTCCACGTATTTCATAGCTTCTTGATTACAGGAATCAAAATCACCAGTTACTAGATCGGGTGGTTTTAATTTGCTCTGCTCTCCATTCACGGTGTCCTTGACGAAGTCAACCCAGCGGTTTGTACCACCATCGACGGCCACACGAATCTGCGCTGTAAATCGATTGGCGCGAGGGGCAGTAATCGTTATTCTGAGGAACTCTCACGTGGACACATTTTTTCCACAGGACGGTGGCACGGTCCACTTACCTCCGTTCCAGACGGTTGTGAAATAGCTTTTGTCCAACAGAATCGGTCGATTGAGCAGCACGATAGCCATGTCCTCGAATCCTCCTTGGCCATCAATCAGCGCGCCCGGGGTCCAGTAATGGGTATTGGTTCCGGTGCTTCCACTGCCCACAGCACCGTTTGTCATCTGAAAGAGCAAAGATCTCATCCAGTTTACTGCCATTCTGCCGAAGATTCGCACGTCCCGTTTCGGGTCGCAGTATTGCACTCTCTAATCCACCACCACGTTGCCGTGGGCAACCGCCAGTTCCAGCAGACTGTGGCGGCAAAAAGTACAAAACACGCAAATCGCCTGCTTACGTCATCGTTTGCTGCATCGTTATGCATCGCGTGCGTCTGCGAAATCGTTCCGTTTGACCTCTGCGTGTGAAGTGCACCTTTTTAATCACACATCCGCACGGTCTAGCTAGCGGGGCGAACCGGTTACACACGGTAAAACTAGACCACGCTGCTTATTTACGAAATGAACCACGACTGCATGCTGCCGCCCTCCAGTCTGGTGGCGCCACCAGGGTGACAACTAAGATGACAGCTCCACCGGCCATCCGTGATGCCGTCCTCCCCCGAAAGATGCCCAAAATCTTGGAATATTTCCGAAAAACTCAATCGCACTCCAGTTGGTGTTCCGAAATTGAATTAAAAAAGATAAAATGACAACGAATTCGGTTACCCGTTGGCAATAGAACGTGGCCACATATGCTACGTTTCACGTGGCCATCGTAGTGGATAAGTTTGCTTTATTTTGATCATCATACTTTAAAGCGTACGAATGCGCGAAGGGTAAAATGCAGGAAACAGTAAGATGAGAAACGAACCACGCAGCATCGTTGCCATCGGATGTTTAGGGCTTGCAGCGCTCCAAGAACCGGGGGTATAGGCAAACTTCACGGATATGATAACGGTTAAGTAGCCAGCAGAGGAACCGCTCGAGCCCGAGTCCGTAGCCACCGTGCGGTTGCGTACCGTACACGCGCTGATCCACGTACCAGTAGTACGGCTTCGGATCGATACCCTCGCGCTTGTAGCCCTCGAGCAGCTCATCGTACTTCCAGGACCTCATCGAACCGCCAACGATCTCGCCAACGTTCGGCAGCAGCACATCGACGCTCTCCGTTAGCCTCGGATCGTCCTCACACTTGGCCATGTAGAACGATTTGATTTCCGCCGGGAAGCGGCACAACATGATCGGTTCGTTGATCGTGTCCGTCATCTTGCGTTCCGGTGCCTCTGGAATATCCTCCCCGAACTCGTAGAACGTACCATCTTCCTTCGTGACGTTGTTCTCCTTCAGCCAGACGATCGCGTCCGCATAGTTCATTCGCCGGAAGGGCCGCTTCGGTGGTACGAAACCAGGGTTCAGCTCCTGCACCATGTAACCCCACGGCGACTTGAGTACTCGATCGACAACATCAACCACCAGATCCTCCAGCCGATCGAGCAATTCCTCGAACGTAATGAACGGACATTCACCCTCAATGTGGCTGTACTCGGCCAAATGGCGCCGTGTACGGCTCTGCTCAGCGCGATAGCTTTGCGCCACGCAAAATACATCGCCCAAAGCGGGAATACAGGTCTCGAGGTACAGCTGCGAGCTCTGCGTTAGGTAGGCTTCCTCCCTGGAAACGACAGAATGTTAGTGCTAAGATCACCAGGCCGTGGCGGGGCCGTGGCCGTCACTTACCCAAAGTAATCGAGCTTGAACAACGTTGAACCACCTTCGACTTGCGTTTGGACGAGTGTTGGTGGTGTTACCTCCGTGTAGCCACGGTCGAAGTAATGCGAACGGAACGCTTGCATCACGACGTCGCGCATCTTCAGAATCTTCGAAGTGTTCTCGCCACGGATCATGATGTGCCGGTTGTCCAGCTGCACGTCCGGGTGAGCTTCCTCGTTCAGGATGGCATCCGCTCCACCGGCCGGTGCCAAGCCGATCAACTCCCAGTAATCGACCTTCAGTTCGTGACCACCGGGAGCCGTCTTACCGGCCGGCACTTCGTTCAGCGTGCCAAACAGCTGCACGGACGATTCCGTTGACAGCACGAGCGCGTTGTACGTCTGACAGAGTGTATCCGTGAGAACACACTGCAGGAAACCGGTTCCGTCGCGCAGCGTCACAAACATCAAACCCTTGCCCTGGCGACGCAATCGATGAATCCAACCGTACACCCGTATCCGCACACCGCGGTTAGCCGCACCCTGCGGGATCTTGATGAGTTTCGCGGCCGGTAACGACGGATCCTCCTGGATGGTGATTTTTTTCGCTTCCTCGAGGTTCTGCTCTCGGTTCTTTGCCTTCTCCTCTTCCTCGCGCTTCTGCTTCTCTCCCTTCTGGCTATCACGCAGCCAAATCTTTTGCACCTTCTTCAGCTGCGACTTGGCGGCCACATCGAAGGGCGATTCTGACTTTTCGTCCTTGCTATCAACGTAGATCGTTGGGAACGGTTCCTTGCCGGCTTCCTTCATCGCGCGCAGGATCGTTTTGAAGGGTTCATCCGCCGTACCCTTGCCCGTCTCATCGTTGCCTCGCTTTTCGGAGGTGTACAGCTCACCTGCAAGAATAGATTGTAAGTGGAAAGATCAGCAAACTTTGTTTACCTGCAATGATGCAGATCGATGTACTGCATTGCATCAGAATTGCGGAGAGCGACCGCTGCTTGGATAAGCGGAAAATGTCAAAGAGGGGGGTGGAACACGGCATTCCCGTAACCTCAACTCTGCCGATCCGAATTTGCGTAGTGAAAATATTGTAAGCTCGTGCCGGGGTACTTACTTAATGTTAAGTTCTCCATAATTATGCCGAAAGATTCGTCTACCTTCCTGTGTGGTATGAAACGTGCAACCTTTCCAAAACACTCTCCTCCGGATCCGGGCCACGAGCGAAAATTGACTGCGTGTTGTGAATAGGGGATGCGGGGCTTTTCGGTCAGTCCTTGTCGTGGCAGGCGGTGGAGCCAGATAACCACCAGAAAAACCAATGATAATCTCCAATATTTTTACGATTGTTGGGTATGCTGTAGACCAATATCACTAAAATATGTTTGGAAAAAAAATAGAAACACGCTTTATAATTTAAATTTTACAAACCGCTTCAAACGAAACACGGAATCGGTAAGCTAAAAATCGGAATCGGTAATGGGAAATTGTCAAAATAATCGTATTTTAATTATTTTTAATGTAAAATTGCCTGGAATCACTTAATAATAACTTTAAAAATTGAAATAAATAAATTTCCACCCAATCGCCCGGTTCAAAAACTGGCATTGGCTAACTGGGTAGCGAAACAGCTGATTGTTGACATTCACGTTGTGTCAACCGGATAGTTCCCGGAACCAAGTGTATTTTTCTAAAGTGCACTTGATTTATTGTAATCACGGATCGTAAAGTGAATATCGACCGCAAGAAATTACCATCAGGTACCTCAGGCGTTGCTGGCGCATTTCTCCAGTCGATCGTGTTGGCGTGCTTCACTTCTGGGCAAGCGGGCATTGTGCAATAAGGTGCAACGGCGACG
>NC_064874.1:26826902-26846902 GCF_943734745.1 Anopheles darlingi | reverse complement strand
AAATCGATCAGTCTTTGGCATAACCCGAACATGTGCGGATCGTGACACGGGCCTAAGGACGGTGTATGGCAGAGGCTGTGCTTGTTAGTGTGTAGAGTAAGAAAGGGATTTGTGGTTAGTGTAAAACGTGCAGCTAGTTAGATAGCTTATTAAATTTTTAGTGAATATGAGTAAAACTGGACCGTGCGCTCGTTTGCTGGCATACATTAGCAAAGGATAGGTAAAGGATAGCATTTACGATAGCAACGCCGATACTAACCTCAATCTTACACCCTTTGACGCTATCAGAGATCTATTCGATAATAACAGATGGAATCGTGCATTACAGATTAATTTTGACGAATGGTTCAGCCAGCAACTGCTGGGAGAACTGAAATTTAAATCTCAAAAGTTCCGCATCATCCGGAAACGCATCATCTGGCTGGTGGGGCGATGGACAGGCGTTAGATTCTCGAGATCGCTGCGACCGCAAGTGTATCAAGCCTGTCTCGAGCTGCTGCATCCCTCGGAGGATCTGGCCGTTCGTTTGACCGCATCAAAGTAAGTAATCATGTAAAGATGCACGGCGGCTCGACCATTAGGTCATGGTCTTACTGTTCACACGCTTTCTCGTTCTCCGATCGAACGCACGCACCCAGAACCCTTCGTAGCATCATGGATGACTTTGAGTTTGTGGCGGAACAGTTTGTGGAGTTTTTGGAGCCGGCGATCGCGTTGCTGTTTGCTTTGCTAAAGGAAGCGGTCGAGTGTGAAACTAAGATGACCGTGCTGCACGTGATGTCGTTCATCATCGAGAAGATGTCGCTTTCGATTCGGATTGACGTGCATAATCTAGTCCTGTATCTGCCGCTCCTGTGGGAAGAAAGCCGCGAGCACAATATGCTACGCTGTGCCATCATCTCCACACTGGTGAGTGGAGTGATCAGTCGTCTGATCAGCGTCACGTAGGATCCTACAGTGAAAACATGCGTTCATACGTTCTCTCTTTCATGCCTTACTTTCAGTTACAAATAATAAAAGCTTTGTACGAGATACCCTCATCGGAATCGATCGTGACATTTATCTATCAGATCATTCAAATGAGCACGAACGTCAACGAAGAGTCGCATGTTTATCTACTGGAAGAAGGACTGGAGCTATGGGTGGCCGTTGTGCACTACAGTCGAACGATGACTCCGGAGTTGCTTAGTTTGTGCGAAAACCTGATACCTCTTATACGTGAGTGTGCAACCAGTGTTCGATCGATCGTACGGTCGTTTGGGGAGGTTAAATTTGATTAAAATGAATCATTTTCTGTCCGTCCTGCACAGAGCAATCTTCAACCAATATGCACATGTGCCTGGCCATCGTACAGGCGTACGTGTTTCTGAACGCGGAAGCATTCCTACCGCGGTACGGTTCCGAGATTGTGAAAGTGTGCCAATACCTGCTGACCGATCTGCGTGCCGAAGGTGTCGTGCTAATCAATCGCTTCTTCCTCACGCTACTCCAGGCCGCTCCAAAGTACGCGATCGAACTGTTGCGACCGTATCTGCTCGATGTGTTTCGGTATGGATTTTTATCAGTCTTTCCTCCCTATCTGCACCGGTGTATGAACCGCTGTTGTTAATTGAGAAACCTGTTTTTTTTTCTTCCACACTGTATTGCAGACATTACTATCAACAGACGGACTTCCCGCAAGTGCTGCAGGTATACCTGCAAATTCTATCGCGGGTGCTGATCAATGATCAAGTAACGTTTAGCTGTGTGCTCGGTGAGATGGGTGTACAGGATGCGCTAGAACGAATAGTGACCCGATGGCTCGACGGTATGCACCTGGTGACCCGGCTGGATGAAAAGAAACTGCTGGCACTCGGATTGTGCAGTTTGCTGGGCGTCTCGAACGATGTCATTTATGATAATTTCGCCGGCATACTGACCAACATCACTGAAACTCTGAACGACATCACAAACGAAGACGAGCAGACGGGTGCGAAGGCAGAGTAAGTACAATCCGAGGTTCGGCTTGGAGTCCAATGTCGAATTTAGAATGCTAGTGTCTTATGGGTTCCATTTTTTCTTCCACCAGCTCCCTTGTATTGAGTGATGAGAATCAGGATGATATCTGTGTGACGCTGTTGGGCTACGGGTTCGTCGATCCGGATGTGGTGCACGATGAGACGCCACACTACGGCCGCTGTCGATCGATCTGTATGCGGGATCCGACGCACGTAATCGTGCTAAAAGATTATCTACAAAATCAGGTACAATGGGATTGAGGACGATCAATTTTGACCCAGTTCTAATCGAAGCCAACTTTGTCTGCTTCTACAGCTTGTGGTTATGAAGAACACGATGGGTGCGGACCGGTACCAAGGACTGATGTCTACGGTTAGCCTGAATACTCTGCAGGAGATGAGCGAATTCGTGGAGCTGGGTGTCGAACAGCTGGCTGGTTTCGCCGTACAATAACCTATCCTGATCCGCCAATAGCCTTCCCACACTGCTCCACCAAATCTTCCGCTACGCAGCTAGAATTAACAAAATGAAACGAATTTTGATCGCACTCTCTTTTGGCAAGCAAGCAAAACGATCGAAAGGAATGTACATTTTCTTTTCACGACAGGACATTAAGTATGTTCGCAGAGTATTTTTTCCTCTCTATCTGTTTTTTTTCATTAACATTTAATGTCCTACAATCTTTTTTTGTAAATTGGTAAATGGAATTCGCTGCGGATTATAGCTTTCAGTTTTCATGCCTTACCACCATTTCCTTTGTTATGCAGTACGATTACGACGCTATACTTTACCTACGGGCTGTTTATGTTAAATATTGAATTATTTAATAAATTTGCATGTCCGTTGCCCGAGCTGGCTGTACAAGCAGTAGTTAGCAGCAGCACTAGCGGCAGCAGTAACATCGGCCGTACCAGCAGCTTGCTGTAGCAGCATCGCCACCACTGGATAGTTGTCTAGTTTTCGTCCATCGATTGCGACATTTAAATGGGCATACCAATGTTTAAATGTTTCAGCAGACGCCAGCGAAAACTTTGCCAGATGGTCGGTTCGGTTCCTTCGGATGGGTCAGTTTGTAGCGACGGTGTACCAGCTTATCCTGACAACATGGACGATCAAGAACTCCAATAAAAGAATTCACGAGATGGAATATGGTCTGATTATGTGTGTTTTTTTTTTTAAATTAACATTCAATTGAATTTATAATCCTAAATGAAAACGGTTCCCGTTGGATTCTATTTCGTCTGGAATATGTACTCGGAACATCAGAATCGTGAAATCCGCTTGATGCTTGGTACGTTGCGCATGTGTCTTTTCTCACGGTGCGATGTCCACGTGTTGTTACTCGCGTGAAAGCTCGCTTGGGATTCACTGACCCAGACCGTGCGCCGCGTGTTCGGCTCATCACCGGCTTCATGTTGATAAACGGAAGCACGTGTTTCGTCCTCCGGAAGGGATTGTTTTGTAAACAAACGCATGCGTATCAAGGCCAAGGAAGCGTCTCGCTCTCTCTAGGAGTAGCTATCGATTTTCCGACCCTAATCTCTCTCCGGCTCTCTCTTCTTCTCTCTGGTTCTTGCTCTCACCAACGAGTGGGAATCCATTTGATGCTGAATTTTCCACGTTGCAGCATCCAAAATCTTCGTCCACACCTAGATTTGGGCAAAGTGCTTTTGTGAACTTTTACAGTGAATGGCTTCCGATTGTTGAGTGTTTCTGTCGGTCAAATGTTTCAGATTTTAAGTGATTAACGGAAAACAGTTCGGATAAGTATTCTCGAACCACCTTCCAGTGAAGATGATCAACGCGAAGGTGGTGCTGCTTTGTCTTGTCGCGTCAAGCTCGGTCCAGGGTAGGTACAAGCAGAACCAAGAACTTTCTCATGCAAGGAAACACCCGAAAGCTGCAGGTGTAGAACACTCATTTGTCTCCTTTTGTAGCGTCCATCGTGCACATAGAGGCAAATCCGGATGCGAAGCGGCTGTACGATGATTTGCTCAGTAATTACAATCGATTGATACGGCCCGTGGTCAACAACACGGAAACGCTGACCGTGTGGTTGGGGCTGAAGCTTTCCCAGCTCATCGAGGTCAGCTTACGGAATCAGGTGATGACGACGAACCTGTGGGTGAAGCAGAAATGGTTCGATTACAAGCTCAAGTGGGACCCGGAAGAGTACGGTGGGGTCGAGATGCTGTACGTTCCCTCGGAGCAGATCTGGTTGCCGGACATTGTGCTGTACAATAACTGGGACGGTAACTACGAGGTAACGCTGATGACGAAGGCCACACTGAAGTATACGGGCGAGGTGTTTTGGGAACCGCCAGCAATCTACAAATCTTCCTGCGAGATGAATGTAGAGTACTTCCCGTACGATGAGCAGACCTGCTTAATGAAGTTTGGCTCGTGGACGTATAACGGAGCGCAGGTTGAGCTGCGTCACCTTGATCAGGTTAGAGATGGAGGCGAGCTGAACGTGGAAGACAGAATTAGCTTAAAATATCTCTCTTTCTTTTTTCCGCTAGATCCCCGGCAGTAATCTGGTGCAGATCGGTATCGATTTGAGTGAGTTCTATCTATCGGTCGAGTGGGACATGCTGGAGGTGCCGGCCAGCCGTAACGAGGAGTACTATCCCTGCTGTCCGGAACCATTTTCAGGTTGTACTAACGAATCAGCGTGGCATTTTGCGGCATTCTGTCTCACTGCGCACCCTTTATTGTTCACAGACATCACGTTCAAGCTAACGATGAGACGGAAGACACTGTTCTATACCGTCAATCTGATCATCCCGTGCGTTGGCATCACGTTCCTGACGGTACTTGTGTTCTATCTTCCCAGTGACTCGGGCGAAAAGGTAACGCAGAAGGATGAATACTGGGACAATGGATGATGACAATCATCCAATCATCTTCCCCATTAATCGGCTCTTCTACCGTAGGTCACGCTCTGCATCTCAATCCTGGTGTCGTTGACTGTGTTCTTTTTGCTGCTGGCCGAAATCATTCCCCCCACTTCACTGGCCGTGCCACTTCTCGGCAAGTATCTGCTCTTCACGATGATCCTTGTATCGCTCTCGGTTTGGACGACCGTTTGCGTGCTGAACGTTTGGTACAGGTAAGTCACCCGGCTGTTGCTATCCATACCCACACTCGAGTTCTCCTCCTCCGTCCACGGGGAGTAGTACTGGTCGAGTGTTTGTACAAGGCTAGTTAAAGTAAACTATAACGGATAAACAATGTGAGAGTGGCCACTGGGGATAAGGGTTAGTGGTTAAAGCTATCATAAGAGAAGGGTGACTCAACTGAAGATCCTATCGACTGAAAGCATCGAGTGGTACGTATCATGAGCAGGGTAAACCTCTTAAAGCGTTTCTTAGTGGTAGGAAAATGACAAATGCTCAAAGCAAGCTAGTGGTTTATAGCCAGAACTAAATGCAAAGCCAGAGCCAAGATTTTGCTATTAAAATAATGGCTCCTCCAAAAGACTTCTTAACTACCGTTAACCGTCTCCCACAAAATAAGCTGTTTCACGAGCCGTTCGTTCCCATATTTAATTCAAAATCAACACCAGTGCTTCGGTACCAAACCGGGCTGGGCACATGTGATTAACGTTTGAAACCATAACCATAACCATAAAACCCCTAATGCTACCATTACACCTTCCCTCCCTCGCTTCCATACGTCCGGGTGAAACCGATCTCTCCATAATTCAGTGGCATCCGATTCGGTGGAGAAGTGCGTAATTACATTGACGTCACATGTGGTGCGAGCCTGCCATTTGCATCGCGCCAAAGGCGGCAAATAATTTGACGCTCGATGCGCGCTCGATGAAGGGGGATTTATGGGGTGACCGTTGCCAGCCGTAAAGTTGGTTTTATAAGCATTCAACATAAAAAAAGAGAAGAACGAAATCACATTTGAAGTAAGTGTACGGTCCAGCTGTCCAGATCCTCCGAGCGGTCAGTCGGTCTTTCGTGGAAGGGCATTAAAATGATGGTGTACAACCATTAAGGGCGCTAAGGGGGGGGGGCGTGGTGCCGTGAACAAGAGATCCTTCAGCTTCGCAGCGTACCAAAGCTGCGTCATTGCCTTGGTATGTGTATCACGCACCACGAACACCGAAGCTGCCGTCAGGCGTAACCTAATTAACACTTGTTACATCCCCTACCTCCCGATACGCAGATACGCTGTTGTTGGGGAGAGTGAATCTCGCCCGCGTGTGTGTGTGTATGTGTGATTTGTGCCTTCAATTTCGGCCACTCATCATCATCATCATCGTCATTCTCGTGATCTCATGGTTGCAGCAACTGGGATGTGTTCTACTGTTCCGTCCAAGTAATCCAAGTAACCCTGCAAAAGTGGTGCTCGCGCGCTCGTCGCTATGGCCATTGGTCGAATTGTGCATGTGCGCGTGCGTCCATCACGTTTCGAGAACTTTTTTTAACGACCAAAAACCGAACGAAACGGACCCGGGTGCACCCAACCCAGGGCTTTTATCGCATCCTCTGCCCTTCCCCTGTGGAGGGGGAGGATGGAGCGAGAATGGTATATGCAATGGAGCGTAGTCGCGCTCCATCAGCAGGCCTACGTCCCACTGCGCTGATGGTTGGTGGACCATCAAAGGAACCCGGACGCATCTATAATCGGAAAAGGGTTCGCTGGGTTGCGTCGTTGGGTGGCTTCGGTCCCCGGTGATATCCGGTGGCCCAAAATGTCTCTATACGACCGAAAGTCCACCGCACCCTCCCCCTCCGCGCCGTCCCGCTTTCAGAATGATGACCTTCGCCACGATAAGGGAATGGGATCGTCAATCAAACAAGTTTGATGACCGTGGCTTCCACGGTGGCTCGCAGACATTGGCTGGCACCCCACGATAAGGGCGCAGGCCGGAGTGAAGAAGAAGGGTATAACTTAAAAGCGGAGGCCAGCGGGTCGTAACCATCAATTCAATCTCCCATTTCAGGAGCACATCCACGCATAAAATGTCACCGTTCGTCCGGAGGCTGTTCCTGGAGATTATGCCCAAGATTCTGATGATGCGCCGGGCCAAGTACACGCTGCCGGATTACGACGACTCGACGCCCAGCAACGGCTACACGAACGAAATCGAAATGAGGTAAGCCCCACCCCGCTGTTAACCCTCCTTCATGGTGCTAGTATGTGTATGACTGTGCGTCCCTTCCAGAAGCGTCGTAAAACCTGGCCACCGCTACACCGCTACGGGGACTGCTTATCGTCCTCTAGTGCCGCGTAGTATCCCCGGCGATTCACATTCACATTCGGTTGAAGATGGCTAATGTGCGCACGTGCGTGTGTGTGTCCTTTTTCCTGCTGATATTCCTGCTTCTAACATCCTCCCATTCGCGGAATGGAAAGAATTTCCAATTCCATGCCACAGACCCGAAGCAAGATCGATTTGACCCAGCACCTTTGGGTTCTGGGGCGCGCGCGCGCGCTCGTCACATTACCCCAAATGTGCTCCTAATGTTCGATCTCGTTTCGAGATGTGCAACCTACTGTCCTCCGTCTAATGGCCACGACAACGACAAGCTTTCCTCGTTCTCTCTCCCCTTTCCGCACTGTGTTCACCGTGTCGTCCGGTTACGGTTTGTGGGGGGGTGCGACATAAAATTGAATTATCAAGACTAGGACGATGACATCGGGCCGCCGCGATACGTAGCAGTCGTTATCATTAATTGACTTTCGGGCTCATCGAAAATGAAAGAAGGCAAAAAAAACACTCTACCAGGATCAGCGGGCTGCTCTGCGCGCGTGTGTTTGGAGGGGGTTAGTAAATTGAATTATTCTCCGTCAATGAAGCCATCGATGGCAACTGTCGGTCACCGATAGCATCGATGACGGTTTTGAGGGACCTCGCATTAAACGAGGTTCAAGTTTGACGTTACTGAAGCCATACGACTGCACAAGATGATGAACAAATGGTATATTTTCCAGTGTGAAACCACTATTAAGCTACTATTGTAAAGTTATTGATGTATTATCAATGGATCGGAGTTGGTTTGGGTATTTGCACGATAAAGAGCATGCTTGCATGTTTAACAGTAATCCGAATATTACAGGCTATATCATAAGTCTGCTACTCGTTTAGTCCCGCCGTTGTGTGCTTTTCTTCGTTGTTTGATTATACCAGATAGCATTTAGAGAGCTTGCTGCTGCATTTTGCATACGGACCACGGCCATCATGATTTTGACATTATTGAATCCAAACGAGATGTAGCGAAGCCGGTGATCGGTGCTGGTTAGTTAGATTTTATCGTGTTGCACTTTGCTTAACTCGATAGTCTGCCATGTTCGATCAACAGCAACACCGGACGGTAGCCGGTAGTGTTCCGATGATAGTCACATCTTTGTACGACCGTACGGACAACATGTCTGGAAGTTTGCTGCACAATTCCAGTGTCCTACGGGCCCTGGTTCAAGTTGGAGAAATTTATCATTTTATTATTATTAAATTCATTACCTCCTGTCCAGCTGACTAGCTGACTGGCAGGGAGCACGCACGCCCTATGCACTCAACCTGTGTTTTGCAGGATGAAAGTCCACGTCAGCCCCCCCTCTTCTTCTCGCTGCACACCACAACAGGGATCGTGGTTTGTTTGTTGTTTTGTTGTGCATCGAAAGCATCTCTGAAGTTGCGGACAGGGATTGCGTTTGCGTCAAAACGGTGAGGGGGAAAGATAAATGGCTCGATAACATGACACGAGGCCAGGGTTGTATGTGTGTGTGTGTGTGTGTTTTATGGAGGAGGAAGAAGTTGCAAAGATGTACAATAGCTGATACGCCGTCGAGGACGAGGACGATGAGGTTGGTCCACCTGCTGCTCGTTCGTTCGTCCCGGTCGACGGCCAGGGACTTTGTTTGCTTTTGCCGGACGTGCTCTGCACCAATCCAATCGCCTGGATGACCGTTCCGAACGTTGCGCAAGGAGCAGTCTGGAGGATCTAGGAGGCCTGGTCCGGCGATGTGTGAGAGATTGTTCCGGCAGGCTGGCTTGCTAGGCCTACTCGAACGACGCTGCTAACCGCTTGGGGCTCTATTAATGACGAAACCATTCCCTACGCTGGAGACCGAACCATCATCATCATCATCATCATCATCATCCGTGGCTCACATTTCATGTTTTTGTTTCTTGAACCTCTCTCTTCCATTCTCTCCACAGTGTTAGCGATTTTCCGGGCGAGTTCAAGGAGGGCGGTGACAGTTTCGATAATATAGGAGTTAATCTATCGCACGGTTCAGGTAAGCCACCCTTCAGGACCCGGACCGCTTAGAAGGGGGCGTACGACCCTCGAATGCGCCCGTCCGAACCGTGCTCGCACGGATATGATAATTTATAATTAAATTTTGATTTATTTTACGACGAACGCCGCAGTGTGGTTTGTGGTGTGCCCGAAACCAGTGCTTCTGCCGACCGGTCTGCCAGTTTGTGCGGGAGTTGATGCGATGAAAATCGTTTCTAAAATTGTTTTCCTTCTCGTCTCTTTTCTCTCTCTCTCTCTCTCTCTCTCTCTCTCTCTCTCTCTCTCTCTGTCTCTCTTTGTACCTTTTTTACCACTGCGTTTTATGGCTGGGTGCCAAATGGTTGCCGGAACGTTATCATCCCAACCGGAACCTCGCGGGCACCGGTGGCGATGGCAACCAACGACTCGTCATTCCCTTCGAACCCGGGGATGCTGCGGATAAACAGTGGAGGCGGAGAATGTCATACCGAAGCAATTATCACCGGAGGTACTGTCGGCGATACAGGCGGTAAGATTTATCGCCCAGCACATCAAGGATGCTGATAAGGATAATGAGGTAAGTCTCGGGTATGAACTCGCCGCTCTACGCTCCGCTGATGCGTTTCTGATAAAACACTTGTTTGCATTTGCATCGCCCTGATTTGTCCCTGTTTTTGAGCAGGACGCTCGCTAGCGACCTGCGCTAGGTAGTATACAAACCAAAGACTCCAGGAAGAAGGCACCTGGTGGAAGACGAAGTAAAAAAAAAAAACGATAGGAAGCTATCACGGTTCACGGTATCGTAATTTATCGCCTCCCACCGGTGCGAAGGCACGAAGAAGTGATTTATGGGTATGGTAATTGAAGATTTACTAGGCTTTTTTTCGATGAAAAAATAAAACGAGAGCTCTCAATTTGGCTCGCGCTAATCTACATTACTACAAGCGATTAACTCGGGAAGCAGTTGCCCCGGTTACGGGCAACTAAAAATGGGATCTGATTTATTGCCCAATCCCGGGGTGCCATTAATCCAATTGGCTTCCCAGTTGCCATCATTTGCATCTTGGGAGTGATTACTGCGTGAGGGTACACTACAGAGACGTGGTGTTTAGCATATCCGACTAGGCAGTCAACCATCGTCAACCAACTAACAGCCAACCTACGTTCTAGTTCAAACACGCCACATAGACGCTGCTCCATCGTAAGGCTTCTCAGGCTACGTGATGTTGTGTGTTGTGAAGAGCTCTCCAGCTCCTGGAGCTGAACTTCATAAGCCACGCCACGGCCACACAAGCAGGGCGGACGGGGTGTAGTGATGAGGTGGTGGTTTCGCGAATCGCATATCGAATCGCTGGATTATGATCCTTGCTTGCAGCTTGCTGTGCGCGCCATCCAGCGGAGGATACGGAGGAAGTCATCCAGCGAAGCCCGTTAGTTAGGAGGCTGCTAGTGGGCTACACTAATTAATATCTCGTTCAATCCGCGCTCGAACGTAATCCATTATGCTGATCACAGACAAATGGATTAATTGCGTTATGCATAGCGTGATTCACCGGGTTTAACACGTAGCCGATGGTGGAAGAGACCGCTGGATCACCTAGACAGGAAGAGAGAGAGAGAGAGCTACACACATACACACACACACCTATTTCTACTTTCGTTGCCCCTCGGTGCGTTGTTGCATATGAGACGTGGCTGAGAATCACTTCTAATGCTGCTGCATGTTATGCGTTGCGTTGCGTTGCTTGGGAGACTTCTACTTGAGTGGCTTTTGTTCGCTTTCTTCTTGAATTACGATGCACCTGCCGGCAGTGTGTGCGTGTGCCATTGAATGTGTCATAAACATATTTGCCTCTGATGTCGACCAGTTCCTGGTCAGGTCATCCGGTGAGTGCGTAATGCGTTCGAGTGCACGAGCATGATCAAAGCAAACAATGCTCCAGCGTCTTTTGAAGCTAGCGGTATAGATTGCTTCGATTGACAGCAGTTTACTTTGGTTGATTGAACGGTTGGACAGCGTACAGTTTACAGGATTTTTTTCTTCCCCTTCAACGTTGCACTTTGATGATGTGTTTTCTCATCTTGACAACTCGACAACTCGAAACTGTTGGAGCTAAACTTGACAGGTCCAGTAGTTTTAGGGAAACATTTTAAAAGGATTGAATTACCGAAAGCAGCGTAACAAACATGGTTGCCTTGGTGGTAGAAATTCATTAACTTTCGGCGCATAGTCATTAAACATGTAAGCGAAGCGAAAGTGAGTTGGATATAGACAGAGTTACTATCACAGCGAAAGAGAGAGAGAGAGAGAGAAAGTGTTGCAAATGTTTAAACAGTGCACCATGTTATCATCGCTTGTAACAACCCGTTACCAACCATGTTGCTCCTGCTGCTGCTACTGTTGTTACTGCTACTGGCTCCGGAAGTGAATGTTTAAATTTTTACTTAGCCGGAACAGCGCCGGCACCAAAGTTGCTCGGTCGGCGATGCGTTGCAGCTACTACGTAGCTGCTGCTGCACCGAACAATGTTTAGAAGCACTCCTAATCTCTGCTCATCCATCCCTTCCATTTCTCTCTCTGTTTGGATACATCCAAACTTTCCTTCTACAAAACACACGCTTCGCATTTTACGAGATCAAATTCAAACTCATGCACACACGCATAAACTGACACTCATACAGTCAGCAAAGGATGCTGGTTGGTCTGGCTATGGAAAACTGGTACAGTGCACCAGCATCACCATCAGCATGTCGGTTGATTATGCTCTAGAACACATTTCGGGGTTCACTTCGCCTCGTTTTGGTACTACTGCTGCTGCTGCACCGGAATGGTATGAGTTGGGGTACCGAAGCTAATGCATCAGTATCGTAACAACGATGTTGTGAGAACCTCGTTATGAGTCCCGTATCCATTTCTCCTAGCCACATGTGTGTTGTGGTTGTGCTGGGAAAACCTGCGGCATCTAGTTAGCCTTTGCTGGTGAATAGCGGCCCTTCGAGTGAGCTACTGGGCGCCTCCATTCCCTGTACTGACGGACTGGGCGTCTCCATTGTTTTAAAGTTCGTTCGTGGAGGACTGAACGCTGAAACTCGGGGAATCACTTTTGCGCACCACTTAATTGCCAATTAAAACCACAAACACCGTGATACGTACGCTTTCGACGTCACCGAGCAAACAAACGTTTCCCTTACCAGTGAGGGGAAGGGAGGTAAAAGACGCGGGAAATCAATTTGTTGATCGGAAGCAGTAACAAGGTCCTCTTCTCCTTGTATCCTTTCCCCTTGCGTGGAGCGGGCTTGCGCGCAAAGTACAAACTGAAGGCTAAGTAGCTTTTGGCAACCACTTCCACTTTCCGGCCTCACACCCTCCCACCCCTCCGGAGAAACCGCTTTGCTTGCACAGTAATGGCTTTGCTCCATTTTGCCGTTGGCAGCCCTTTTCGGGGTTTCGGGGACTACAGCCCAGCGTTACCACCACCTCCACTAGCAGCCTCACACATGTGTATTGTGTGCCGCACACCCTTGGTCCCCCTGTCCGGGAGCACCAAAAAGCACATTCCCGTAACGCCGTTCCAGGATGGCCTTCTTCGATGGTCCACTCCGAACCATCATCATCTCTCGTGCCGCCTCCGGTGCCGTCCGAGCCTCGAGCCTCTTGGGATGAGGGAAGAATTTAAAATAACATTATAAGAAAATGATGTAATCGAGCAGTCAACGGTGGGGGGTGGGGGAGAGGAATGGCTCTTACCCTAACACACACACATACCCCGTTCCCGGTCTCTACTCCCCGGAGGAGAGTCAGCAAACATAAACACCACACACCAGTGACAAGTGCCTCGAAGACGACGACGACGACGATGACGACGACGTCGTGTGTGCCTTTAACATACACACACAACTAATACAAGACTCGAGCGAAGCATTTACTGAGAACAGCCACAGCGGCAACGGCCACGGGAACAGCCCAACAGCTGAGCTCAGCACGTTACCCGGCCGGCCGGCCAGCCAGCCATCAAGCCAGGGGCATCAAGTCGTTTCTTGGGATTCTCTGTATGTGTGTTTGTGTGAGCAAATGTGTTTGTGTGTGTGTGTGTGTGTCAGTGGTTGTGCCTTAAAACCAAAATCTGAACGTTTCATGCGCTCCGTCCCAGCCCCCAAAGGAGTGTTTTCACGAGAGTTTTGCACGAGCTGTTCCACCCCCTGTGGCAGTGACTGGGACTGGGCCATTCCATTCGTTCCTTCCCACTCCCCGGGAAAGGCCCGAGAGTAACACAGCCTGTAAGCACAAGCACAGGGTGGTTCTGTGTGGTTTGCGTTTTGGAGGAAAAATGTTCTACAAATCATTTTGTAAAATTTTGCACATTTCGATCGCAGTAGTCATTGGAAAAAATAAAACATAACAATAAATAAATTCTCTCACCGCACCGTTTGGGTATGTCGTGATCACGTGATGCACCTGAACACCCTGTCCCTGTTGGATGCTTCGGGCACGTTTCTACCTCGCCAACCCGCCCATCAACTATCCATCGTTCCGTACACCTTCCCCATGGTTTGGAACACATTTGCTCTCACATAAGCGAAAAATGTGGTAGAAATTCCTTTGATGTTGCCTCGCCTCGACGCCACGCCTCGATACACACACACACTCGCACAGATACAGGCGATACCACGAATGTCAGTGTGTCAGCACTGTCAGCCAAAGGATGGGGCCACGTGAAGGACGCGCCGATACGATGGCCTCATAGTTGAAACATGCTCGAGGCTGTTTATTTGTTTGCTCGGTTATTTTTGTTGCTCCAGCACAAGCTCCAGCATTCCTCTACTCCCTAACCCCTGTCACGCTCCTCCGACGAGGTCCATGGTGATTGGCCGTCAAAATAGTCGTCGTCTCGTTGGACCGGTCCGAACGTTGGTCGGTTCACACGCACCACCTCCTCGGTGCAGACCTGCCCGACGCTCATTCCGCCCCGGCGGTGCTACACGGTGCTGTATTTTGATTTGATTTACTTGATGGAGCGTGATGCCAATGGACATGAAACACAGCAACGGAACGAAAACGAAACACACAATTTCTCATGCAAGCGCGCTTGCAGCGAAAGGAAACGGTCTGGCCCGGAATTTGCCAGAAATTCATTTGCGGAAGAAACAACAGCAGGCTCGAAGGAACCCAACCGGCTGCAGCACTGTAACTGTAACTGGTTGTTGCACGTGTCCTGCTTTTGTTTTCGCAATCTTCCCCCGGAATGATGCCGAGATGAACCCCAAAAACCCAGATGAGACGCGGAATTCATTGTCGGCCATTAAGGGACGACGGAACGGCATTGAGGTGGAAGGTTGTAAAAGCGATAGTGGGAAGCGCATAAAGCAACGCATCGGGGAGTGGGCTGCATTCCCTTCGCACGGACCTGTTGATGATTGCAATCCAAGCCAGAACCTCCTCCTGCGGTGTTTGCGAACTCCAAAATGCAAAAGCACGCAAGAAGGAAGGCAGCAATTTGGTGTTGGCCCGGGCGTCGCAACCATTCCCTTCTTCCTTCTGGCACTGCGTTTGCGAAACGTTTCATCTAGGATCCTGCCCACGAGGGAACGAGATGCCACTTGGCCCTTTATCTTTTCCATTCTTTTCACCTCCCTCTTTGTAATCTTCGGCACGTCGCCGTTCCGGGGTCATGTTGCTCAGCCAGCTGGCTGAATGTGGGGATTCCCGCAAACCTCCACCTCCTTCTACTTCTCCTCCTCCGAGAGGGGCGCTTTCTTGAGCAAAACGGGGCGCGTTTTGGGGATGTGTATGTGGCGGTAGAACGTGGCTTGAAACGCATTAAAATGCGTTCCAGCACAAAATGGCCTCGAGGCCACAGTGCTACTTCGGTGCTGTTGCTGATGCTCGGGGTGGTGGTGGTGGTGTTGGAAGTTGTAAGAATTTCCACATTTCTTCTTCGCCCTCACCCCGGTGCACACTTCTCGCACCGTACCCGTGCGCCCGGGGGCTACGCTTTCACTTCGCAGCAGCGGAATGGAGCAACAGCATGAAACGAAGGAGTTGAAGTTGGGTCGGGGTTGCCGCGAAAGCTTCTCATCCCCGCTTCCCGATTCTCTCTCTCTCTCTCTCTCCTCTCCGGAGAATGAAGAAACCCATTTTCACCATTCGTCCGTTCGCTGCTGCTGCTGCTGCTGCTGCTGCACACAGCCACCAACCACGCAAACCATCACCGTAATCGTAAAGAACATCCATTTTCACGGGACTCAATATCCTTGAATATCGCTCGGCGTTGGCGGCCACATCATCGGTGGCGCGTGTGGTGAGGGTTAAAGGCTAAAGGGCAGGACAGGGCAGCGGATGAAGGCGAGGGTGCGAAATGTGCTGGAATATGAGTTTTTAAAAGATATCAGACGAATAATGGAACGGGAACGGGGGCGGGAGGGGAGAATGGTGCCGTGGGGAAGATGGTGTGGTAAATGGTTGAAAATGGTGATTCCGCCCTTCGTGCCCCGTCAGCAGCAGCAGCGAGCGCAAACCTGGAGTCAGCAGTCCAGCGCGGAGGCCCGCGTTGTGGCGAAGACTTTAAAGTCTCGTTTCTAACAGTATAAGGTTTAGTTTTCCGTTGGTCTTTGCGGCATGCCGTGGTCGTGGCGGTGAATCGATTAAAGCACTCCACTTGAACCGGTCACTAGCCACTGTCGGGGCAGCAGCTACATCAGCCAAACCCGGTGCAGCACTCTGGACCGAGGCCCGTCTGGTATAATTAAGGGAGGAATGAAAATATTTGCCTTCTGTTTAGGGCACACGCTGGAACGGAGCAGCATCCAGGGGAATGGTCGTGGCTTTAGTTGTGGCCTTGTATTGGCCCCGCGTTTTGTGAACGGCCATTTCGATTCCGGTGGAGTGAAGGTGGGGGCCAATTTGTCGAGCGTTGGTCGTTAGGTGTCGTTAAGTGTGCGAGCGAGCGCGCGTGAACCGGAAATCGTAAAGCGATCAGTGAAGGGACCATCGCCACCGCCACCGCCACCGACCTTTGGCCGAGTCCGATCGATGTAACGCGATAAAGCAAATGATGATGCGTCCGGTTAGGTTTGGTTTTGCGAAACTGGTTAGCTTCGACCGTTGTACGCTTACAAACACACCGCTCCACCTCCGGTTGGTTTCCCGCAAAATGGTACATGATCACGGTGGTGTTGGTGTTTTTTTGGAAGTGGGGCGGAAAAATTTCGTAGAATTTATTTGCACTTTTGATTATTACGGTAATTACTTGCTTTCTGGGAATACTATCGTAACAGCAAAGGTTTGCCGTTTTGCTGTTGTCGTTGGGGTGCGTTGGTGCTGGCAGAGGCAGAGAAGTAAAACGTTTTCGCTTTAGTCCGTCCACTCCAGTTCAATCGATGCGGTGTGAAACGTGTGAATAAGAGGGGTTTACATTTTTGGAAATGTAATTAAAGCTCTAAAACAAATGTAAAGTGATTGGTGTGTTTTTGGCTTTAAGTAGCTTCAAATGATAGGTTTTGAGTTTCAGACTCTTGGGGAAAACAGTTGGTAACAGCTGTCCGTTCACAGATTGCTTTTTATTTACCTGTCTCCCCTATTTAAAGTACTGACAATGTGTATATTTTATTTTTACCTTTTTATTTGTTTGTAAAAGGCGAATTTCATGATTGAAACGAATTAAAAAATATCTCAAAGAATTAAACAAAAAAGCAATCATAACAATCAATGGCTACTTATCACCAAATCGTTAATGGTCGTTTTAGTTTCTAATGTTTGTTTTCTCTACATTATATTCTATGATCTAGGAGGCCTTTGTGATTCCCGATTGGGTTTATACTTTGTAATGCTCATTTTATTTGAACCGTAAAAAAGATTCGTTTTCTTCGTAATTATCTTTCAATTACATTTTCAACAACAAATTGTTCATCCGTGATCTGCGGTCGATTATGGTATGGATCCAGATTCCCTGTTGTGAAACGACGACAGAACAACAACAAACCGTTACATTTTTTCGATCGTGTTTTCTGCTCGAATGACGTTGTTTGTCCTGTGGTGTTGTCCTGTTACTTTTCCGCCATTTCCTCGGACTCGGTTTCTTGTTAAACAACTCAAACATGAATCCATTCGAGCTGGCAACACGGTTGCAGAGTTGCAGTGTTTTATTAACGCATGGCCTTCTGCTTCGTCATGTTGGTCTTTCGAGTAACCGACCGATTCTGGCTAAAGTCGAGCATTAAATTATCATTATTAAAGGTCGTTGAATGGGTTCATCAAAAATAGGAATGTAGCGCTAGTTACGTTAGTAATGCTCCCAAGCAGTATTTGTTTCTAACATTTTCTGTGTCTAGTTTTGAGTATTTTGGAAACCTCTCAATAACCTTTCATACAATCGATTGAATGCTCCCATCCGTAAGGCGAAATATTAAACAAACGCAGAGGCAATATTAGGGAATTATGATGCACAATTTACGGGGTTTAGCTACTAAGCATCCCACATATCTTTCGCTACCCAACCCGAGCCAACCATCTTTCGCCGTTCTTTGCAGACGGACCGCAGGTGAATGCGGATGATGGTATATATTACCCGACCCGACCCGACCCGTGTTCGCTCCTGGCAATGAAAAAGCGTTTAGATAACCGGTCCTCGGTCAACGAGGAACCGGCATGTGTGTGTGCGCGCGCGGGAGGGATGTGGGTGTAAAGGGCAGATTAGTTTGGCTAAAAAATGGCCATCGCGTACCCCGCGTACACACACACACAGCATTCCGGCCGGTTTCGTTCGGGTTGATCGATGTCGATATTTCACGAGCCAAACACGTGGTCAGGGCACCAACCAACCAACCAACCGTCGCTGCTGGCAGCCTGGCAGGGGCTGAGGATGGAAGGTGAATAATGTTCGCGGTCTAGCGACGTAGGATCTCTACCCGGGGAGTTTGGCTGGCCACAAATGCACACGACGGCGGCGGCGGCGGCGACGGTGGCGATGATAAAAAAGGATACACGCGACCACCAAAGAGGGGCAGTTAAAATGATAAATAACAAATGCAGAGACCGGCCGGGGAATGGGAGAGGCAAGGAAGGAAGGGCTTCTTTGGCTTTGGCCCTCCAATACACGGTCCACGGCGATGCGGATCCTGGTTGCGGACATTGACTCTTTTCGTCGTTTTTTTTCTTCTCCGCTCAAAACACGGTACGCAAAGTGATCCGGGTGTCCTGAGCACGCGGGAAAGCCGGTCCCATCGGACCGAGACCGAAAAGGGACGCGTGTATGACATGTACACGCTAGGTGCTAGTCCATTACAGCTCATTGAGAATTCCCTTCAGCGTTCGGACGATTTGATACCCAAGTACCATCGTCATCGCATCCGCTCGTTTCTGCACCCCTTTGGTAACTGGTCTTGGTGCCCCTTTCAAGGTCAGCACTTTGCTCCACAAGCGGTGTATTTGCTTTGCGTTGAGGCCGGCTGCTGTACCACCCTCAGGGTTTGGGTTTCTGTAGCGAAATGGTGTGCGGCTTATGCGAACGTTGCTACGCATTTGAATGGATTTGATAAAGTATTAATGGGAGAGTAAGAAGTGTACTCCCGTAATCGGTACGCACTCGAAATGCTGATACATGGGTAGGAGTTGTTTGGCTACTTGGATGGAGTTTACTGTCAAAGAGTGATCTTGGTTGTAGCTGTGTCAATGCTTCACGGTCCACAGTCTACTTCGATTAATTCTTCGAGCGGTGATAGTGACCCCAGGCTGTGATCCAATTTATTTCGTTTGGCCGTACCAAGTATTCGAAAGTAGTTTGAGTAATCAAGAAACAAATGTCCCATTAATCTCATACTTTGATGGCAGATATGGCCGTAACATCTAAGCAAGTAGCTCACATCTGAGAAGATCACTATTACCATCGAACGAATTTCAAGAAATACACATTTAGACGTAACTAAGACTTTGGATGTTTAATTGACGCAATGACAACCGTAATCACCGTTGAAGGTCGTGAAAAACCAAACGAAATGAAGCACAACTTTAACTTTTGTTTATCGAAAATTGAACCCCTCCTCCCGTTCACAGGCTATCATTTAACAAATAATCAGTTGCCGGTTCCGATCCGCTCCAGCTGGTATCATTGTCGGAGCTGCAACCCTACCTTCGCCACCAACTCGATGTCAAACGCAGAACTGCCAGGTGGTGCCAACGATGGGACTCGATTATTGTCAACCATTTGCCAAACTCGTTAACTAGCCAGATGAGCGATTCCGATAAGACCGGTAAAGGCTCGGACGTCGGGCCTTTCGCGAAGATTTCGCGATTGTTTGTTTGCTTTTTTGGGGTTTGCTTCGGGCACGCGCGGTCATGTTTTGTTCGCCAATTTCTTGTGCCATTCGCACACCTTGACAGCCCTTCTTTTTTCAACATCGGCCACGCGGTGTGCGCATGTAATAAGCTGTCGACTTTAATTGGGTATTCTTCTGGGAGTCTGGGGGAAAAGTACAGGAATCGGAAAATAAAAAAATAAACCCTTGGAGTTAAGATTTTCGATTCTCGGATTCTCGGTTGCCATTGGTTACGGCGCGCCCGCTGGTCAGGATTCGGATTCGGACCTGAATCCTCCAAACATCACGGGAAAAAGCTGGCACGAACTTTAGCTGAACCCCTGGCTAAACTAGCTGCTTAGCCGTACCGGATCGTTTGTCCAAGACAATCCTCCCTCTTCCGCTGGTTCCGAACGGATCCGGCCGGACCCCGGATTGGTACGGATTTCATGTTTCGGGGCGAGCGGACCAGCA
>NC_064874.1:26819402-26824402 GCF_943734745.1 Anopheles darlingi | reverse complement strand
CCTGGAATGCTGGAATCAATCGTTCCCATGTTTTCCATGTTTCTTTTTTCCATCTGATGACCATTTCGCCACATTAAACGACACAACATTCCACCTTATGTGTGTCTTGGAGGAGCGTAAAACATAACCTGACGTATTACGAAAAGGCGGCAACATAATCGGAATTACACGAAGCAGAAGGAACCGGTGGAACCGTGTTGGTTCTCACAGTCCGCACAAACACTGCATCATTGTAACTGTCGCTTTGTCGGGCGGTATCCACTGTGTCTGCTCGCTATTAACCACGTTACACAGTGATTGCGTCCCGATGATTAGGATCATCAATCAAAGCAGAGCGAAGCAAATTAAATTTACCACCCGTTGTCCCGTGGAGTCCGTTTGAATCCATCGCGCTTGTGACGTGCCTGGGAGAGTGGGACAAGAAACGTTATCTCGAATAGCAAGACTCGACACCAGTTGTGTTCACCGTGTTCCGATGGTATCATAAGTCTCAGTTGGAAAGGGCTCGTCAGCCAGGATTGTTTACCAGTGGCTCGAGTTGCTTGTTTGGCAAGCATGAAACATGCGCCAACAGTATCACTTTATATTCAGTTACATCGTCGAAGTCGAAAAATGCTTGATTTATATCCCCTTAGCAAAGGCAACAACTATGATCGATTCGCGGGCGTCGGAATCGCGGCCATGGATTATCACTAATGGAGATTCCGCCATTGCGTCCCTGCACGTGTTTATGCGCGGGGTCCAACCGCTGGCTAATTAATCATCGATGACGGTTTTGCTCACACCGAATCGGGATCATATTTATTCCAGCGTTAGCAAAGCGTCTTGTTATTAGGTTACACTTTTGGAAAAACAGCTCTTCCCCGGTGGGTGAACGACTCGCTGATGGTTGATGCCCGCTGGCGAGAGCGTAAATTAAAACAATATCAGGGCATTCATTCAATTTTCAGATGAATTATATGCATATTAATCAATCATGTCCGTAAGGTGACGGTGAAACAGCAACCGAAGAGGGATGCGAACGATTCCTTATGCCCAGGCACACGATGCTTGGGCCAAGCGCCACCGTCTGGAGCTCTGCTCTTAACGAGTGCTTCGCACCGTACCGCGTCTCGTTGACGTTGTAATAAGACATCCCGGGGACATTGGTCTGGTTGGCACTTCCTCGAACGCGAAAGTGTGAATCGAGTGGCAAAAAGTTGATTTATGGTTTCTGCCATGTCGCGCCACTCGCTGTCGGCAACCGGTTGATGGTTGATGGCGAACGAATGGTTCTGAAAGGTGAAATTGAATTTCGAAAAGTACTCAAATTGGTTATTAACTTTCTCTCTGTGTTTTTTTCTCTCTGCTTTTGAGCGAATACATTGCCATCAAAATGTACTTGTGTCGGTATCAAGCGTGTAAAATTCTACTCTCTCTTTCTCTCTGTTGCTGTTTTTTTCCAGATTGTGGAGGACTGGAAGTTTGTTTCGATGGTACTGGATCGATTCTTCCTGTGGGTGTTCACGATTTCCTGCATCTTCGGCACGTTCGGTATCATCTTCCAGAGTCCGTCGCTGTACGATACACGGGCACCGGTCGATCAGCAGCTCAGCGAGATCCCGCTCCGCAAGAACAACTTCATGCTGCCACCGGACATTGTGCGCATCACGCTGGATTAAGGGTTAACGCATCGCATCGTCAACGGTAGTGTTTTCATCTTCCAATTTTGTGGTGACAGTTTTTTTAACACGTTTGTGAATGCGCCGGAGAGAGAGAAAGTGGGAGAGAGAGAGAGAGAGAGGGAGAGAGAGAGAGAGAGAGAGAGAAAGAGAGAGAGAGAGAAGGGTGTGGCCGGTTAATATGAAGGTAACATTTTCACAGTAACTAACAGCATAACGAACCTGTAATACTCTACGAATACGAACAGCGAATTGATGGTGTTTCTTAAGCGAAAAAGCATTAACATTATGAAGAAAGTTAGCGAATAAAACGTAAACGCACATGTTTGTACCGGGTTTAACATATGCTTGGTTCGTTCTTATTTTCGCATATCACGGATATCACGTTGGTTTGTAGCAGCTTTTAGGATCTGTAGCAGGGGCACCGGATGGCCTCAATGGGTCAGAAACTTGGAAGGAAACAATTCGAAACAACACTCGACTCAACCTGGAGGCTGGAGAGGTAAAATGTCTCTAGGGTTCTTGTGGTGTGTGGTACCGTTCTATGCAAAGCATCCTTCAGTATCGTCTCAGTCGGTGAGCAAGGTGTCTGTAGTTCTTCTATCTTTTGCACCGACCACGCAATTTGGTCTTGCTGGCTACCACGTTCGCTTCTGTGCAAGTGAAAAGCAAATGGAAAATCGAAGAATCAAAGTTTTGAACCTTCTACTCGCGATAGCATGATAGCCTTCTTAGCATCGTGCCAAGTGGTACTGTAAAATAGATGATTTGATCGTCCTCTTGCTCAGCACCGAGGTGAATGCAGATGCAGCTAGTGGGTGCGAAAGTTTTTTGGTTGGTCGCTCCGTCGTTATCAGTGCTTATCTCCGGAGCGTGGGTTGGAAGCATTGTTGTTCGATCTTTAAATGCAGTTTGGTGTTTTATGGTTTGACAGTTGGACACTTCAGTTTGGAGTGCTTTGCTGGGGTGTCACTATGCGGATATTCTTTCACTTTTGCTAACGCCGTGTATGTGGCAGTTTCAAATGAGTTAAATATCAGTGTATGGTAGACTTCCGTGGGTTCTCTAAGTACGATATTGTGTGTGCTATGTATAAACAGCTCAGTGATGTTATCTGATTACAAAAAGCTGGGCTGAAAAGATTAAAATGCGAGCAAGATGATTGCATATTTATATTTTTCCAGGCGTTCGTAAAACTCCAAATCCAAATCATTCGTGCATCTGAATTAAAAATAAGTCATGCTGCATTGAGGCATGTACACAAACCTAACCTAAGCCACTACTTTTAGGCCATGTTGCTTTATTAAAGTCTGCATCACACTTGAAAAATAATGTTTTCTTTCGTTAAAGTTTCGCTTTATACACAATAGAAACGGCAACTGAAATGGACTGGAACCTTCTACCACTCTCTGCTAAATTTAGCAGAAATGAAATGAAAGAAAAAGAAAGCTCTCCAACCACTCCATTCACGTCACGAGAAGGAACCGAGGCAAAATGGCCACCAATGGCAAAAGACGGAAACAAAAGGCAGAAACTGAAATGAAATTATATGCTACTAATTAGGTGAGAGCACACGAGCTGGCTCATTCGCGCTACTCCGTTTCGTTGATGAATGGCACACAGAGGATGGCAAATGGCACGCTCCATCTCTTCGGCGTGGAATAAAATTATCTCCACCATTGGATGGCATTCAGGATGGCTGCTGGGCTGCTGTGGTGGTATATAGTGTGCAGGAGCAGCAGTACCGCAGTCGCAGTGGCAATTTCGTCCTATCCAACGTTTCCGCACTTAGCGTAGCTAAGCAACAACAGCAGCAGCAACAACAGCAGTAGCAGCAGCAGTGGCAGTCCCAGAACTTGCAACAGCAGGCGGCCAATGCCAGCAGCTCAATCATGCAACGATATACAGTGTCTGACAATGATGGTTGATATGGGGCGATAGAGAAAGAGAGATAGAGAGAGAGATTGTAAGAGTGGTACAGAGATAGCAGCTCGAATCCGTACCAGGATGCGATGATGACTGTGATGTTACTGGATGCTGTGTTGTCTGCGGTATATTCTCCTTGAAGTGCCTACTTACTTGCTGCAACAGCTGCAAGAGATCCGAACAAGTAGAGCAATGGTTGCTTGTCAATGCAGCAGTCGGCATGCTACGAGGTGACTCTTTTGATAATGAAGTATTGCCGGGATTACAGTTGACACATCGTTGTCAGCTGGAGGAGTGACGTTAGGACTCCTCAGGACGAGATTAAGTTCGACTCCTCTGCAATTAACTCATGAAACACCTCGCCACCTTATAAAAGAATGGACGGACCAAATAAAGAGGGTAACAAAAAGAATTTGACCGCCAACTTTCGGGGCAATCGACTCCCGCAGCTCAGAGCAAAATATAAAAAAAAGACAGAGTAAAGTAAAACGAAGACAAATGCTCTCTAGGTAGTCGGTTGGCAGCTATCGAAAGAATAAAAAAAAGAAGAAAATCCCACCTCGAACAGCTCAATGCGCCAGGAATGTGGTGATACTAATTGATATTAACGGTCAGTCGTTGGCGGTGCGTTCCACTCCGTTCATTCAGCCGGCAGTTAATTTGGCAAAATATTAAATTTTATCATCCTCAGCCGGGAAAAGCTCAGGAAGGCTTACTTTGGAGGATCTTCATCCACCTTTTTTTTGTGGGCGATATTCGATGTGCAAGCAGGAAGGTGGCTCCAAGAAGAGAATGGAGCTGGAATTAATGGTCCGTCAGTGCTGGTGAATCAGCGACCACTAGGGCCGGTTGATGGTGGTGGTGGTGGTGAGGAACACATTCCCTTTCCGAGTGGCCATAATTCATGGTTGCTGCTGCTGCCGCCGTTGGTGCTTCTGCGGTGCGGGTCTCTCACGGCGACTTGCACTTTAGCCCGAAAAATATGCTGCAACATAAATTATGACAATCGAATGAAAAGTCTGCCTTTGCCCGGCCACTCGGTACGGCTGGTGAGGTTTTGTCCGTCATCGTAGTGGGGGAGGTCCATCGGCCATTACCGCGACTCGGGGCTTCTGTGCCGCGACCTGGTACGTGAGTTCATGCTCCAGCCCAATTGGTGATGGTCGAGATTTGACTCTACCCGTCATTACCGTCACGAGAACGGGAGAACGAACGAAATGAACGCTCGGTCCACCCACACCAACCTGACGACCTTCTGGCTTAACCTAAACCGGACCAGAAATCCCTGGAACTTACGAGCTGGAAGCTGCGCCAGCGTGGCAATCATATTTGTTCGTCTCTTTTTTCTTTAGTATTCCCGCTTCAAATACTCCAAGGAGTGTGCGCCAGTCAGAGGAATGCAAAAGGAATCAA
>NC_064874.1:26801902-26816902 GCF_943734745.1 Anopheles darlingi | reverse complement strand
TTTGTGCGGTCTGCTGATCAATTTTTGAATTCCATGCGCGAGCGAACACTCACTACTTTGCTTCCTAGACCACCCTCTTTTTGCTTCTCACCGAGGGCTCTGGCGCGGCTTTTACGTTTCCCGATTGGAACGACACAACCGCACGCCACGGGAAAACCCGCCGGCGGGAGAGAGCCGGGGAAACGTACGTTGAAAAATTGATGAATTTTCTGGGAAAATGCGTTGTTTAGGTGGGATGGAAAACCCCCCGTCTCTGCCTAGCTGTCTGTCATTCTGTCTCGGTTCGGTTGGTCTGTCCTAAACGGTGACGAGCGTTGCGTGTGGTCCGGTGGAATAGAAATGCATTTATACGATGCTCCAGTGTTGCTGGGCCATCCCGGCGCGCACGGCCTGCTTTGTCACGTCCGAACGAGCGACGAGCGTGACCCATGACGACCGATGATCGGTGGTGAAACTAATTTGGGTCCGGTGGCTTACCAAAATATGATCTCGCACCTGAATACACCTCAACGGGAGTTACGCGAGGACTCGCGCCGGAGTGACGCAAATTTGCGGTGCCGGAACGTGGAAACGCCGCGCCACACACACACACGGCATCATGGCATGCTTCGTGATGTTTTGTTCGACGACGGATTAACGATCTGGTTGCCTATAGATGTGTCACTGCCATGCGAAATTGAATTCGAACGTTTTTTTTTAATTCGCTGACCAGTGATTGGACACAGTGTTGCCATTTGGGGTGGTTCAGACTACACTAAGGCAGAGTTCAATGGAAAAAATGCTAGCCTTCTTTTTTTTTATTTTCCAGTTTTGTTTTGTTTTTTTTTATCGAAATTTTCCAGTTAGTTAGGGGAGTTTTCCGTTTCATTTCGTACGTTTCGCGGGAGCAATTGCACAAACGCAATCAAGAATCATAAAGAGATTGTCTCGATAGCAACTTTAACAGTAAAAAATCTATCATTGGCTGTCACTTGGCGAGTTGCGAAACTTTTTTTTTACGATGCACGCCCACTTTAGCAACCTTGATTTGCAACTTTCAAACACAGTTCTTGACGGCGTATTTCCAGACGAGAAGGAACCGTCCTTGGTAACGATAGCAAACTTTATTTCTACCTCATTTTGACAGTTCTTAACGTAAAGTTGCTATCGTGGCCAGACACCTTCAAACAACTAGCAAAACACATACCACAACGGTAGGTACTACGCACCCTCGATTGATTGTTCTCGCTAATTTATTATTTTCCATTAGGTTCCGACGATTGCGCCCCGATGAGTCGGTAATCCTGCATTAGTCAATAATCATTCCGCACATCCCGTGTCCGGTCGACGGAACTTTCTTCCGACATCCGACAAGCGAAGAAAAGGATTTATGGAATCCACTTCGATCGGCCGAGGAAAAAGTGGCATAAAATTAATCATGACAAACCATGAAGGCCACGCACTCCACTTCCTCTGCGTCCGGTTCCTGCACCGGTGGTCGGTAAGGTGATCCCATTAGCGTGTCGTCACCGACAACGCATGCCAGGTGCCGGGCACCGAAGTCGTCACTAACTTCCTCACCCCCCCCTATACACTGGCCAATGCACACTTACCACATATGCCCGTTTCGATACCGAGCCACCAACAATCCAACCCAAACTAATTCCCATTCATTAGGCCGCCGATTGATTGATTGAGGCCCGAATTGTTTCCGTTTGTTTCGACGTGTTCCACGCCGGTCCGCGTCTGGTTCGGAACTGCAGGCGGGAGGGGGCCAGAGACGGATCGACAAAGTTGCCGCCAGTCGGGCGCAACTTAGCGTCACGTTCCGTGGACACTTGCCACTGGATGCTTTCCCTCCTCGTCGTCGGGCCTATCTTCTTCACGATGTTTTCGTTTGCCGGCTGTCGGGCTTCTCGGGTGGTGAAACTTTTACTCCTTTCGGGTAGATTTGGTTGGTCGGCATCTCTGACCCCTTCCGCCCTTCTACTGACCGCTTATGTGGAGTGTACTTTGACCCGACCCCAAGCATCTCGAACTCCGAACCGGATCTGTCCAGTTGCAGGTGAGGTGGAGCCGCAAGATGGGGTGGCTGTTTTCCTCTCCAGCTCCCCCAGCCTGGTGGTGGTGGTATGACGAAGCAACCGCACCCTTACCCCGCGGGGGGAGGGGAGCCGAAATGGATGCCAAACTTTTCCAATGAATGCAAAACTTGTGGCGATGGCGGCTGATGTTGCCACTAAGGCCGACGGTGCTCGAACCGAAACTATGCCCACCGTTCGTCCTCCTCGGTCCTCAAATCCTTGCTCAAGAGAGTGGGAGGAAGAGAGGGAGGGAGGGAAGGAGGGAGGGGGTGCGATGAAAGCAAAGAAAATGCGGAGAAGATCGGACACGCCTTAGGCTGGAAAACAAATTGTTTCACCGTGCGCTAAAGGTCTCATACTCATGCTGCAGCCTACTGCGGTTCACGCACACACAAACACAGACACACAAACACTCATAAAACACACACTCACACATATGGTAGTGGTTAGCGGGAGCATAAATAATGTTATGCATGATGGAAGTCACAAATGGACCATGGAGTTTGCTCGTTTTTGATGGGCTCGATGGCGTAGAGGTTGAAGGCTAGGAGGGGACGATGGGAACATGGGAGAAGTGGGACGAACCCGAGTCCCGAGTACGGAATCGCCGGACACGGTGAGGATGTGCTTGACCGTTAGTGCTTCAATGGTTGGCAATATCCATTCAGCCCGAAGCACATCATCAGGAACCGGGCAAACACACACACACACACACACACACACACACACACAAACACACTCGCAGTCACAAGATTTACATCTAACGGAGCCCTCGAGCGAACAGCCTTTCACGTTCCCATGGTAACGGAAGCGGAGCATATGATTTTCAGCGTGACGTAAATTTGTTGCTCTGCTGGATGCGCCACGATGCCGGCAAATAAACCCCGTCTCTTGGAGAGGGCAATGAGGTTTTGTGAAGAAAAGATTTGCGGAAAAATGTTCCTTTCCATGCAACTGAGCAGTTTAAGCCACATCTGAAGGTCCTGGTGCTCCAGAGGCATCTAACGAGCCGCCGAGAAACCATGAACCCGGACTGAGGATTGCACTCATACATACGGTGCACGGACAGGCATTCATCAAAACCGTGCGCTCTCAGGCGGGTTACATAGAGGCGCAGAGTTAGTTACCATAACTGTACCAAGCTTCCGTCTTTCGTCCATTTTGTGGCAGACATTGAATGTTTGCTTCATAACGATGCTCTCGCCGGGAAGCAGCAGCAGCAGCAGCAGCAGCAGCAGCAGCAGCAGCAGCAGCAGCAGCAGCAGCGAATGAATGCGTTCGCATTCGAAGCATAAGGAAAAGTTTATACCTACCTTTGAACTGACCACTCGTGGGCGTTGTATTTGGATGTAAAAGGGGTAGTTTTGATGGTTGTTTGTTTGTTTGTGCGTTGGTTAGGTGGTGGAGCTCGTTCCGGATTGATAGTCGAGAAAGAGATTCGTGATATTCAACCGCACTCCATGAGATGAGAAATGAGCCGGTGGTTTTGTGGGTAAGTTTTCCTCATTTTATGAATCAGCGCAAAGGAGAAAAGTTGGATTATTAAAAAGGGGTAGGTATTTGTTGAATATTTTGAAAGAAATTCTCTGTCTTCATTGCAGGAAGTAAATTAGCTTTCCTGCATCGCGATTTAACGCGTATCTATTGTATCCAGCGATAGTGGAAGTATTTTTTTTCGGATTAAAAATTACTTTCTAAAGGGGAGACAGCATGACCGGGAAAAGTATGCAAGCACGTGCGTCATGTTCAATTGAGCGATAAAAGGTTCTGGGAATGTTACAGTTGCTCAATGGATTGTGAACCTTCCTTCCTTACAGCACAAACGCGTTGACGTCTTCGTGGTCTTCTCGGTTAGGATAAGATCCCGCATCCTCGTTTGGTGCTCTGTCGGAAAGACATCCTCCTTGACGTCACAGGACTGCTGCTGCTGCTACTAGCGATGGTCGCTGGCTGATAAGCTGCAGCAAGATCGAAGGTGCGAGGTGTAGGTTAGAGGAATCGTTTCCACTAATGAAGATTTTAACTTTTGCTCCGTCCTCGTCGTCGCCGACGTTGTCCTTCAGTTGCACTCCTCTCGAGCGCCACAGCATGCTGCTCCTGTCGGCCATGACACGTCACTCACTGGAGAGGCATCTAGCCTCGGAGGTCTGGTGCCTTGCACATACGAACGTTGAGACGCGCGTACGATGAAATTTAACGAGGTGTTATTTAATGGTATCTCATCTGGAGCATCACGACGGCCACCATAGTGTGGGCGAGGTCGCTGATGGTCGTGCAAGGCGGTATCCATCTAACGGGAGCATCCAACTTCTTCTTTTCGCTGCCACAACAACCCACTTGATAGCCAGGGCAAGGGCGTCCGTCTTCTTGTCGCTTCGTGGCGAACTCGTTACTTTAATCTTAATCGTTCCGAAGCGGAGGTGAGTTATACGCGATCCTTTCGGTTGTGGACCTCCGGTACACGGGATGCTGCAGATCACACGTCGCAGAAAACGGGGGGCAAAAGTTTGCAAGCGGATCGTGAAGCGCATTCCAAGGGACTGCGGATCGTGGAGGAAATAAATATAAATTAGTGCTGCCATTCCGTTTCCGGCACAATGCAATTAAATTGTTAATTTTGTTCACACAACACAATAATACGCTTAGACCGTGCTGCTGATGCTGGCGATGATGCTGATGATGCGTCTGATGCGGACTTTTTTGTCTGTGAAAAATGCACTTGCATCGTTGCATCGAAATCTTGGTTCGCTGGAATCACTCATTGAAGTGCACAAAAATGGAGTTTGTGACTCTAAATAAAAAAATAAACTAAAAAAGTAATGTAACGATGATACCTAAAGCAAGGCTTTGTGTAAAAAACATACGGAAAGTGATAAGTAACGGTGTGGTACCAAATAACGGCCCGCACTCCAATGGTGTTGGCCTAAGGTAATCAAAAGCTGCAGTCATACTCGCGCATGGAATGGTCGCTAAAAAAAATGAACCAACTAATGGGGCGGACAGCGCTCACACGAGTGTCTCTCATTATCTTTTATTTATACCGCATATAATTCAGGAACTAGAGCCGGCTATGCGCAACTCGCATATTCATATCAGTTCTCTCCACACCATCTTTCATCGTATCATAACAAGTACTAGACCGATTCTTCCGATATTTTAAACGATTCATACATTAATCATTTGCCAATAAGTCTCGTCATGTCGTGTGTGTTGAAAATTTTATATTGTACAGCAATACTACAGATTTAATGGCAGTTTTCATTATTACTCAACAACTACTTGTATTACTATAAATGAGGACTAGTTTTTCCATATTATCACCAAAGCGCATTCATTGCGTCAGCGACATCAACATCTCTGTTGATCAACTACCAACACGCCACGTTCGAGCGAAAGGCAACATTCCTCCAATGCGCCCGTATACACTACGGCACTTTCGTTACTTATTCAAACAGAAATTTAAGAGGCATGCATACAGAGACCACCGCTACGAAGCGATCCGATGCACAACAGCTCGATCAAGAACCGTACAGACACACATATACACCGCAATGCATCGCACCGCCCAGACAGTGCCAGCGAGTGCTTTTATTTGCATTCCACGGAACACTGAAAGTTGAGAGCGAATATTTATTTAATGTTGCAAACCGGCAGCAGCACCAACCCCTTCTTACCACTATGGTAGTGTGCCAGCGGCCAGACCAGGCCAGGCCGATGGTCTGAAAGTAGTGGCCAGGAAACGTAAGAAACTGGCACACCTGCTCGATTCGATGCCGCAAAGTGCCGCACCAGTTGCACGTGGGATGCGTTGCCAGCCGGTTTGGTGGCAACATTGTGCCGCATAAAGCAGGAAATAGGGGGAGGAAGACGAGGAGGAGGTGGAGGAGGATAAGTGAGATGTTTAGCGTGGGCAGATGCGCCCGCTGCGGGTGTTTCAAGGTGTTTTAAATTATTAATTCGAGAAATATTACCAAACCATCGGGCAGCAGCACGAACGCCTCACGTGGAGGGTGGCGGATAAAGAGCTGGCTCGAAGACTCCGTGACGACGAGTTGGTGGGTAAAAAATTGATAGCCAGGTAAAGGAAGTCGTATAACGACACATGGGGCCTCCAATGTACCGCTCCGTGACCACTCCGTGCTTGTGGCGATGGTGATTCTGGCGGTAGTTTGCATGTTCTGGTACAAGACGCGCATAACGCGAGCTCTTCGAGCAGCGTCAGTCGAGTGGTCGCTCGCACACTGGCGCTCAAACACGCGAAATGGCTGGCGAGTGGTAATTTATCCCGCAAACGAGGTCCAGCTTCAGGATCGGCGCGAAAGCAGGACAGGGTGGGATATGAATTTTCAGCCAGCTCTGCATTTTGGATGAGCGCGTTCGTTCCGGACCGTTACGCTGGATTGGGCCCACGGGGTCACGGTGGTCAGCAACGGTTGCCGGTGGTCGGACTCAATTTCGATCGCCTTTTTATGCTACGCTCTCTATTCGTCCCGGTTCGGCTTTTACCGGGTTTTCGAGTGACCGGTGATTGATTTATTATTGGCCCGGGATCGGGATTGGCATCTTGGTGCCTGGGAGTGTGGTGCAAGGGAGTCCGAGGCTAATGGAAACCGTGGTGGAGTGGTGGAGATGTTCTCACGATGCTGCTGAGGCGCTTCAGTGTTGGTCGAATTGGCCGACCACGACGGATCGGTGAAATGTGAAACACATCCATCAATTAGACTTTGTGGCGGTTGGAATGAGATGATCGATCAAACGGAACCAGCCAGCGTATGCCGCTCCCTGGGAGGGTGAACTTCGATCGCGTGGTTTGTTGGTGCACTGCACAAGGTTCGCCCGCGGCCAATTCTGGATTCATATTTGAGAAAATATCTCTTCCTAAACATGGAAAGTAGCTTTCAGGGGTTTACGATAGTTAGTTGCGCAAGGCTAATATGTTGATGTTGCTGCAGTAAGATTGATTTGCTCCTTATTGAGCGCAGCATCTAGCCATCCCCGGGCATAGCAACGACGCCGCGAGCTGCTACGATTGGAAAGGATCCCGGAGCTCAAGTGAGCTGCTTTGTCTCGGGTGCGGATTTGATTGCATTTCCATGATTGGGTTTTTGCAAGCGTCCTCCGTCCTCTGGCTGCTCTGGTGGCCAGGAGCAGAGCACGGGGATGGGAGAAAGATTAAATTTTACAAACCCCTCATCTCCCCCCCAACGCCCTGGCCCCAAAAACCGTTACCGCTTCTTATCATGCTTTTGATCAAACGAACATTACCGTGAACACAGAAGTCGCTACCGTGTGGCTGGAAGGAGATGTAACGGTGGAACCAGTTACGCGAGATCACAGGGACCGCACCCTCTTTCTCTGTCTCTCTCGCTCTCTCTCTCTCTTTCTCTCCCTCTGACACACACACAAGCGAGAACTAACGAGTATACTGGTCGGTCATGACGGTATGGTGTCCGCGGTGAACAATAATGTAGCATGGCATGACACTTCCTGCAATAGCTGATGATGATGACAACTATATGGTTTGGACCGGAGGATGCTGGAAGGGTGCGGATTGGATAGAAGCCAAAAGTGTGGAATGGGGGAGGGGCCGATCCAAAAGTAGAGCACAGGCAGCAACCCTCCCAGCAAGTCCCATTAGGGATTCCGGAACGCTGGCGCTGGTGAGTGTTGAAAATTAGAAAATGCAGCCGCTAAGGAAACCCGAACACATTCCATGTCGCCGGGATGAGAGGGCGACATCCTGGGTGAGTTTGATGTACATAATTGAACGTATAGAGGGAAGGGAAGTGCCGGAGAGTGGTGGTCAGGACGATGAGGCACTAATGACTATTTGTCTGCTTCGGGTGCAGTGCCGCACCAACCCGGTGGTTGGTTGGTTGTTGGTAGAATATTGGATTTTCTGAGAATTCCCATTGAAGGGCTGAAGGTAACACGTCCGAAGGGAGTGCGCCCTGGATGTGTTAACTGCCCTAGCTCTAGGCGAGACCGATTTTGAGGCTTTTTTCATTTCATTCTAAATGTGAACCCTTACTTTTTATTGAACTTCGCTTTAAGCCTTATTTTGTGACCTAAAAGGTGATGCCTTTTAAATAGTTCATTTAATAATGGTTTTTAAATGTATCCCGTGATTCTATGCTGTAATTTTTAGTGCATTTAATGCTATTTATAGCTATTTGCATGAATCTTTAAAAACGCAATAAATGGTGTTATTGTTTTTGAGCGTTATCGCTCAGAAAACTTTCTCCCAGGCACCAGGCAGAAGCACTTGTTGCAACACCGTCTCGGAAGCCTCGGTTCCGTTGCCTAAATTGAGACGAGATTCTCTGGACAGCCGTTTCATTAAACATGTAAAAGTGTATTCTGAGATCTAATAATAAATATATGAGGCCCCACCGGGAGCTTCCTCTGGGCCGGTGCTAGCATCGTCGCATCGACGCCGTCAACAACGTCGCCTTCGTCGTCGTCGTCGTCGACGTCAGGTTTCGTCGCTTGGCACAGAAGACGACGGACCAGAAGCCGGTGTAGGTAATGGCGATGAATAGCAGATTAGAAAGGTTGTTGTTCTCGGCCCCTCTAGAGGGAAAACATTAAGAGGGACTGCGAGAAGGCAGAAGAAGCAGTGAAAGCACTACAAAGTGTGTGAATATTTGAAATTGCAGCTCGCAAAACGATCGTAGACTTAGACGGTGGAAAAAGGTTCTCGGTTCCTGCGGTGTCGGTGTCTGCACCGGTTGATTAGGAAAACGCTGCTGCTCCACCTTAATGATGTGCCCCAGGTGAACTCGTGTGTGGGTAGCAGAGAGAGCGATCTTGACACGCAGGTTTACGAAGCTTTGGCGTACCATGCTTTGGGGTGGGCATGGGGTATTGTCGTTGCTGGTAGAATCAACCGAAACAACGGTTGATGAGCGGTCCGTTGTAATGTTGAATTAAAATTTAATGAACGTTGTGTGTGTTGAGAAGTGAAGAGATAATCAATCTTGGCTTTCGAGCGGAATGAAGACAAGTTGGATGTTAAGGAAATGGTGGCTTTTCTGGTGAATTCCCCAAGCATGTATCTTTAGAAAGGACTTGGGCTATTGTTTCAGAAATATTACTCCCAAGACAAAGGCAAGACAGCAGCTAAGAGATGTAATACAAACCCAATCATACACTTACTGGAATGAAAACACTCTACTCAAATCTTCATATCGTTCGATTGTGCTTCGAATGAGCTCCTCGTTGTACTGCAATGGCGATCGGCGGCCATTAAGAACTGGAAATGTGTTTTATGTGGCCCCATAATCGCCTGAACTGAAGAGGATAAGCAATTTGTAGCAAAGCATCATAACACTAAACGTTAGCGGTCCTCTTGGCCGCTTGGTGCCAATTGCAACGCGTTTCTAATCACTCTTGGCCTTGGGACAGATAACGACGACAGCACATCTAATCATCTTCCCTTAACAACCGTTGCTGCCATCCCCCGAAGGTCGTACACATCCGTCTGTTAATCGGTCTCCCGGTGACGCCCGGCTCGCCGGATCGTTTCACTTCGACTCTCGTCAATATGAAGCGGAAGGTTCGCGGTGGTCCTTCGCTAACGAGCTACTTTGCTCCTGTTCCTCTCCCACGCCCTCTCCTGTGCGCTCTCTCTCTCTCTTTCTCTCTAATCGACAAGTTCATTTGATTCTGATGGGCTTCTGACAACCGTCGTGTCGCATCTTATGGAAAAGGGCGGACCTCCCCTACAACATCTCACCACTCTTCGTATGTGTGAGTGTGAGGGTTGATATGCCATCATATTTCACCAGAGGTGCCTTCACTCACCTGGAAAAACGACAACATCCTACACCAGGCTCGCGATATAGGGAGTGAGAGAAAAAGGGAAAAAGCCAAGGTTCATTGTTGGCTGTCGATGATGAAAGCCGGAATTGCCTCGTGTGGTGGCTGGTGGCGCGCGCCCGCGCAATCATGCTCCGGAAAGGGGATGTCACTTAACCTCTTTTCGAAAGCGTGGCCCCGCAGCCTCGGTACCTGCCGTCGAGATGAAACGGAAGCTGGAAATATTGTACGGGGACGTGTGAAGGTGCTGCGAGTGTCAAGCATCTAGTACCACACCGTAGGTAGTATACGCGTCGTGTGCAGACATCGAGTTCCTATTTTCTTTCACTGCTTCTTACCACTTGGTGTCTGATGGGTGTCGTTGCTTTTAAACTATTCACTCACCTCAGTACTGATGCAGCATTTCGGAAGGAAAAGTGTGATGGCGTCAGGTTAATTGAACTCCACGACCGCCACAACACCACTGATAGTGATGGCGTGGCATGTCTCTTTGTTCGTTATTGAGCGTGTGTGTGCGTGTGTTTGTGTATGGGCGTTACTCGATTTCTTTATTATGCTGTTGCCTGCATACAGTAATTGTCTTGGTTGGTTGGAGGGGTTGGAACCAACAAAACACAAATTTATTCTATACTTTTGAAGGTTTGAAGGGTCGCACTAGTCGTACAATGATCCAGCATGCCTGATGCCGATCGATCTTCTACAGCTGCAGACTGCTTTCAATTGAACTGAACTTTACGCTTCATCATGTGCAGGTGGGAAGAAGTATTCGTTCCACCGAAATGTCCATCCTTTTGGTGGTTTTTTTTTATGCTTGAGAATAGAGGGGGTAGAAAGTTCGACCTCTTGGTGTGCATTTGCGTCTTCAGTTTGTTTTGTGGGAAAAAGGAAGAGGCCATTAAGTCGATACCTTTTGCATTCTGCCGTTTACAGTTGACTTCAAGTTACTTAGACGTATTCCTTAGTATTAGTTTTGTATTTGTGTGTGTGTTTATAACATGAGTTACCTCGTTAGCGACATAGAGAGTCGATAGTGTTCTCGAGGGACACCTCGAGTTCGCCTTTTTAGAGAGTGTCATACTTTTAGCCCTTTCTTAAGGTTTCTTCTGACTAGAAAATGTTTGTTTTACTTCCCGAGATTGTGCGGGGTTTTGTTTCTGTTTTTTTCCCTCGTAAGGGCAATATCTACTCCTAGCATCTACTAGCACTATCAGTAACGGATCACGTTTTGTGGTTTTGCCCTTTTTTTTTGTCTACATTCTGCATTTACGAAACGTTCTATCTGCTATCCTCTATGGGTTTTATCTGTGTGTGTGTGTTTGTTTAGAATTAGGTGCACCGGGAGCGAATGCACTTTTCTTTCTCGGTATTCTCCTTCGGTAGCTCTCTGTACTGTACACAGCGCACTTTACGTTTTTTAAATGTAACTTTCTGGTTCAACTACACCTTACGATGTACTATGTATGGGTGAGCTGTGGAATGCTGTTGGCTGAGCTATTCCTTCAGATGAAATTAGAGCAAAAGTTACCGAAAAAATAAAACGGAAACCCCGCGTTTCTCTCTTTCCGTAAATGGCGCTAAAGTCACTAACCTTCGATCTCGACTAATCAGCGTGACGTAAGAATGGTGGTAGCCTGTCAGTTGGACGTAAACACAAAGCAACAACATGGTGCATCAAAAGACAATGTAAAGTTGGCTTTCGGGTTTTCTTTGGCTAATTTTTGATCGGTTGATTGTGCAAACTGCTTCCGTCAATGCTCGTCGTTAATGACTTTATTGGGAAACCTAGCTTCGGGTTGGAATATCTCAGTTGGCCTTTGTTTTTTTAGTACAAGCGAACGAACCTTTCATCGACCCTAGCCTACACTACCATCAATCTTAATCTATTAAAACGTGCATTAACCACCCCACCACTGTGAACGTGCTGCAAACAGGGAAGTAGAACAGGGATATTACTTTGAGCCACTTCCTGGACCGGTCTCCATCCCGATCGCTAATCGGATTGCTAAACAGCAGACAACCTCCGCCGCCAGCGTTCCTAACGTAATTCAACCGCAGCACGCATCGGCCTACTGCTGTCAGAGTGGTGGCCTACTCGAAAAAAAAAAGAGGACGCATAAACGTAAAAACCACATGCCACGGAGAGGCCGTGACCGTGAAGGGTCGGTGTGAAAAATCAAAAACTAATCGTCCGGGCAATGGACAAAGAGCAGGGGCGTTGTTCTCTCTGTTCCGTCACACACTCACACGGACACCCCGTTTAGGAGCGCGTATCCTTGACGGTCAGATTGAAGAGCTTCTGGGCGATAATGGAGTACTCGATGTCGATCGGTTTGGTGTCATCGTAGAGCGATGGGGCCTCGCACAGGATCGCAAATGTGCCGAATAACGACGCTATCGTGAAGAGCCATAAAAACAAACGATCCAGCACCATCGCCACGAAGCCCCAGTCTTGATCTTCCTGTCAAGCGACGCAGCGACCGAAGATCAACCGGAGGACCGGTGTGTTGGTTGGTTTGTGGTGTGCGTCGGTGGCATGGTGCCCCGTGCCCGTTCCGGTTGAGGCGCATTTGTTGGTTAACCGGTCAGCAGACGGCGGAAGGAGCAGCCCGCGGAGCAGCCCGTGGAGGCCAGTTTCATTTTATTTCCCCGAAAAATGTGAAACCGGTCAACCGACGAACCGGTCGCAGGCGGTCGCAGGCGGTCGCAGGCGGTCGCAGGCGATGTCATCGGCATCCCCGGGCAATGGAGCCAATTTTGTGGCGACAATTTTCAATTCACATTCCATTCCATCGCGTGGGTTCCGTGGGTTGGCGGGGCAGTAACGGGCAGCGGTGACGGGTGCCATTTGCACCACCGGAAGCGTCGCGTACATTGTATATTCGGGTCAACGTCAGGGGAGCGCGGAAAGGCAACGGTGGAGGAGAAGCGGAAAGCGCCACGCGCGGATGAAAAGAAAAGAAAAACAATCATCATTAGCCTCGGGTTGGTGAGCTGGTTCGTTCCGTTTTTCGGTTTCTGAGCTTCGTTTTTGTTGGGGCTTTTTTCCTGTTTCTTCCGCGTTGCCAGACCCACCGACCGATCGCCGCTTATGAATATCTTTGTAAAGCGTTCAGACACGCTGGAGACTCTGCTGGTCTGGAGATGCTGGTGGTGGTGGAACGGAGCGAAGCGAGTAAGTCTCAGAAACAGTGACACTAAAGCAAAGGACGCTTAGACGCTGAAAGGGGATGCGCAGGTCCGCAGGACAGTAAATGAATGCGAGGATATAAATTTCCCTCGATAATGGACCAACCATTTCCCTGTAACCCCGTCCTGGACCATGAAATGACTCCTGGAATGCTCCCACGATAATGGTGGCCATAGAGCGAGGGGGGGGGGGGTGTGTATCGATGTAGCGTTTTCTTAGCGATGCCCGCATCGATAGGATCGTAAGCTCGAGGATTAACGGAAGGGCTCTTCCCGGCTGGGGGACGAAGGAGGGCTGGAGCGATACGACGACAAGCGAATGGCATTCCGGAAACGGTGGCAAAGGAATCGGAATGACCGTTCGATGGGGATGGAAGAGAACGAGAGCGTGGGGTTTGTGCTTTTGTTTAGTTTTCAAAATGGTCGCTGTTTGCTTTTGCAAGTGCGAAAGCGCTCCCGCGTAATTTGTGGCCACAATATGCCGAAACGCAAATGGCTGTCCAACCGGGAGGGGGTTGGAGTGCGATGAAGCGAAGCAATTCGCTGCTTCGTGCGGGTAGAGGGTGCCATAGCCATTTACAGCACCGAAGATGCCATAACTCTCAACCTTTCCTTTCGCTCTGAATTCTGAACTGTATCGTTCGCTACTTGACACCATTTGAAACCACCAGCGAGCGCTTTCTCCATATATTATTGTATCACAAAGGGTTTGCGTCCTCTATTGTTTTCACTGCTATCGAAACGAACGGAGTCTCCTGGCAACGCAAAACCTGTGGAACTATGAGATGAGCATCGGCATAAGTACGTACCGCATTGAACTCGTCCTGTCGCTGCATGTGATGCTGGATGAACATAACGTTGTGAATCGCTTTCTCCAGCTCGAACGGGTACTTCTTCCGGGGGCCCACATCGCTCAGCGACTCGTCCAGTCCGGACATCACCGACGGTAGCCCGTTGTAGCCACCGAGCCCACTCAGACCACCGCCGAGCGCTCCGACCAGACCACTGAACCTGCGGAAAAAGGACCAGAGCCAGAAACACGCGGCGGCGGTTGTTGTTGATTCTTGTAGCGATTGTGACTAATTACGGCGGGAAAATCGAACGGAATCGCCGTTAATCTCTTCATTCGCTTCACGTTTACGGTACGCGGTAGTGATCTGGAAAAGCACCGTCTGGACCGAGAGGATGCGAACCAGCCCCGAAGGCTGCCAGGAAGTAAGCATGATAATCCTCTCCGGCAGCTCGACGATGAACTGTTGGTTGGCTATACGAGAATAACGAATAATGATCGTAGCGTAGCGGCGTTTCGGGCAAATCCTAGTGTATCGGCATGTCAATCCATGGTGTACAGCAGCCAGTGAAGCCGTTTTGAGTGGAAATATTGTGAAGGGGGATTAATGATGGAGTGGTCCAGGAGGGGTGTGCTCCAGGACAATGGAACGGTTGATGTTCTGTTCTGACTGTGATGGTCCGATGGATGGAGGAGATGCGAGTCGAGATTGTTAAGATGCGCCGTGCACTAATGAGCAACCTGCCTGCCTGGTCGCCTCAAGGTACCTTTGTCTATTGGTATCATGCTGCCAGTTGAATGACCGATCAGGTGAATCATTTGTTAGAAAACAGAACTTTCTGCGTTACTGAAGAGTGTAGCCTTTTGGAATGGAATCAATTGCCAGCAATGCTGAGCGAAAGCCGAGCGGTCGGAATGCTGGCAGCAAAGTGCCACGCCACGGCACTCCAGCACCATCCAGCGATGCGCTTGATTATGTTTAATGAGCGAACCACCTGAGAGGTAGGGCTACGGGGGTGATTAGAATTAATGAGACTAAATGGAAGCGAGCACAAAACTTTGTTCCGATGCTTTTTAGCTACACAAACAATACACTCCGGTGGTGAACAGCGTGCTTCTGCGTTGCTGCACCGACCGGAT